>NC_063059.1:20337649-20430176 GCF_018812025.1 Megalobrama amblycephala
GATTCGTTCAAAACTCTGGATTCATTCAGTAATGAAACACCACTGTGTGTTGGTGCTGCAGAGACACATGCCTCTTTGCTGTGGCTTGTTTGAGATATTGTCGTTGTGAGAAATAAAGCAAAAACATTTAACTTTTAGTTCACTGAACTATTGTATAAAATTAATATCACATTAGCAGCCGTGCTAATATTCTGGAAATATTGCTTAAATATCATATGTTAAATATAAAAAGCTCATACTAAGGCCGTTTTGGGGCCACTATATCTTGAATTGTGGGTGAATTTATTAATTCTGGTGTCATTTGTAATAATGTCTGACCCTGCTTTGTACAGGAACATCAATAAATCACTGGTATATCATTAAAAGTTTTGTGTATTGTTTTCGTCATTAGAAAGAGTGAAATATTTGGCATTAAAGCACAATGATTTAAAATAAAACGTGCCAAATGTCAGCAAATTTACATTACGTTAATTATAAAACATCATTAATTAACATTTTAATATACTGACAACCTTAAGCTACAGTTGAAAAAATAATGTTGTATAAAGACATGCTGTTTTGACCATTTTTTCTCTCTAGATTTAGTCAAATTAACTAACGAACAGGTTAGCTTACATGGCTTACCTTTGTGAAGTTGGAGGTTGTGATGGTCGTGTTCGATCGATATCCCTTGACAGTTTTTATGCTGGAAATCTCCTTTTATAAATAGACAATATTTCGAAGTGTTTATATCCAACAGAAACAATGTTGGGAGATTTTCTTCTTCCCTCTGTATTTAGCGCTCTCACCCGCTGTATGTTTTTCTGTGCTTGTGCAGCGTCACGTGATTGAGCAAACCCTGGTCTTCTGTAGCTTATTTTGATAAAAATCAATTTAATTACTTTAGTTGATATGAAGTCATTCTCAAGTCATTGGATCTCAAGTCAAAGTCATTTTCTTCATTTGGTCAAGCAAGTGTAAAGTCCTTAACACTCTGATGTCTGAGGTATTGCCAGCGATACCACCGCGTTTTTTTTCTTACCAATGTGAAAGAGACTCAAAAATAAGGTGGCCATACGTCCGGATTTTGGCCGGACATTCCGGATTTTAAGCCCCCTGTCCGGCGTCCGACGCAGCCTCAAACTGGACACTCATTTGTCCTCCTTTTTAGAGTTGCGCTGAATCAGCCTAAAAAACCCGCTCTAGAATCTTTATTAGGACGCAGCAGCATAGCGTCTAATGCCGTAAGATCTCTGGTCAAACAAACGATTGGCTGAAAGCGGTGTCAAATAAATATCTGATATATCATTGGTTAAAAACGTAAACAAGCCTCCACATGCTGGCTACGTCATATCATCACGTTAACATGCCGAAACGTCAGACCTCGTTTAATCCGGAATGGACAAAACAGCATGAATTTATAGCAAAAAGCAGCAGAGACGCTTTTCATGGATTTTGCACACTGTGTCGCTGTGAAGTGGACGTTAGTAGTCAAGGGAAAGCCGCCACTGACCGACATGCCAGCACGGAAAAACATAAAAGTAACCGACGAGCTGCAGGTACGTCTTCCCTGAGGTCATTTTTTCGAGAAGTATCATCACCTCAGGATGATAAAATCTCCACTGCAGAGCTTTGTAAAGTCTATCATGCAGTCAAGCATCATCAGTCATACAGGAGTGTCGACTGTGGAGTGAAAGTGGACAGAGAGATCTTTAGTGACTCATCTACAGCTAAGGGGATGACCTGTGGGAAAACAAAAGCTAAGGCTTTGTGTGAGAATGTCCTAGCGCCCTACTCTGTATATACATTCAGATTACATCAAATTAAACAATCTGCCTTTTTCAGTGGCAACGGACTCATCAAACAGAGGTACGACCAAGTTTTTCCCGATTGTACTGAGATATTTGCGCTTTGAGGAAGGTGTGCAACATGCACTGTTAGATTTTTATAGTGACAGCAACGAAACTTCAGAGGCTATAACAAACCAGCTGCTGGCTAAACTGGAGATGTCTGGTCTTGATGTGAAAAACATGTCTGCATGACAACGCCAGTGTCAACTATGGAAAACACAACAGTGTTTATCAGAAATTGAAACTGGCTCAGAAGGATGTGCTACCTGCAAATTGTTTAGCCCATATCCTACACAATGCAACAAGATATGCAGCAGGCAGCCTGGATTTTGATGTGGAAAATGCTGTGCTCAAGGTTTACAGCCATTTTAGCATGTCAGCAAGCAGAACAGCACAGTTGAAGGAATTCTGTAAGTTTGTGGAAGTGGAAGAATGCAACCTGCCACGGCATTTTGTCACAAGGTGGTTGTCCTGCTTCCATCTATTGACAGAATACTGAAGTATTGGAAGCCCCTGACCAGCTACTTTCAGAGTGAAGGTGAGGAGCAATGCTCCCAGTTTTTGTGGAAATGTTTTGGAGAGGAAAGCATTGAAGTGTCTGAGACATATTTTCTTTTCCTCAGTCACATTCTAAAAGTGTTCTCAGACACCATTGAAGCACTTGAGGCCAAATCGTTCAGCATAACATGTGTGTTTAAAGTAATGACTGAACTGAAACAGAAACTTGAGAGAAGGATGACGGACAGGTTCTTTGGCTTTACTGTGAACAGCAGACTCAAGCAGCTACCCCTTTACCTGGCAAATAAATGTGTGGAGGATTTTCTTGGTTTCTATGAAAGAGCCAAGAAATACATAAGTGAAAGATATGACTTCTCTGTGAACAGCTTTCATAGCAAAGTGGCAAAGCTTGACCTCACAACTGCTGTGTCATATGAAGAATACAGTGATGCTGTCCAGGCCTGCGATCTGAAAGACATTGATATGGATGGACTGTATGAGGAATATGCCATGGTGAAAGCTTCCTTCACCTCTCCGGAAAGGGAAGGTTGCCACAGTGAGGAGCGATATCTGAAACTGTTTTCCAAAGCAGATGAACCACTTGTGAATCTCAGGAAGATCAGCGCCTATATTTTCTCCATCCCATGCAGCAATGCACACACAGAACGAGTCTTTTCAATGATGACATCTGCATGGAGAAATGAGAGGAATCGTCTGGATGTGGACAGCGTCAAGGCTGAGCTCCAAGTTTGTGACAATTTCACCTTTCCCTGCACAGATATGTACAAGAAGTTCCTTAGAAACAAAAAACTATTGGATGCAGCCAGGAAAGGGCAGAAGTATTGCAGATAGACAATCAACTATTTGGTGAGTACACTAGTCTTATGTGTTCTGTGTAGTCTTATGTGTGTTCACAAATCTGATGCAGTTAGTTTACTGTGTATTGTATTTAACGAAGCAAATATATATAGGCTATACTCATTTCCTGTAGGAAGCTCTTAAGCCAAATTGATCTCTAATGCAGCATTTTGATTTTATGAATGGGCTATATGAAATATGAATATGTATTGGGTTTAAAACAATACAGATTTTTGAAGGCTAATAACACTATTTTTGCTCTGTTTTTATGTGTACCGCAGGAGATGAAGAAGCCCAGGGGCAATGGGGGCTTGCCTTGGTAGCCATGATGACCCTAGAGGTGCTGTTGTCGCCTGAGCTGCTGCAGAGGGTGAACTTCTGTGTTAAGAACTGAAATGTGTATTCATTTATTTTTCGCATTCATTATTGTTTATGTATTTCTGTTATTTCCAGAAGTCCAGAAATGTTATGTTTTCAGGCACTTTGCAAGACTTTTTGAAACAGACATCACAATGTCTTGAATAAATACAAATTCTGTGAACAAACACTTTTTGCCTCTTCTGTTACACACAGGTCTACATCAAATTGTGCGGCAATGAATAGAGTAGGCTTTTTCAGAATCACTGTATCATGATACCATTGATATAATGGACAAAACTGTATTAATATATATTTTTGGCCTTATTTCAGTGACTTAAGTTTTTTGTTTTTTCAATAACCAAAAACACAAACATGTACATACATGTTCCTCACATATTACTGTAGCCTAGTTTGTGCTGAATACAGTGTAATGATACTTTTGTTATTAATATGTTTATGAACAACTGAAAAAAGCACAAATGTCAGGGCATGTCAAAACTTCTCCAGGGCCCCAAAAATCCTCAGACCCCAGAGGTTTAAAGGGTTAGTTCACCCAAAAATGAAAATGATGTCATTAATTACTCACCCTCATGTCGTTCTACACCTGTAAGACCTTCGTTCATTTTCAGAACACAAATTAAGATATCTTTGATGAAATCTGATGGCTTAGTGAGGCCTCCATTGACAGTAAGTTAATTTACACTTTCAATGTCCAGAAAGGTATAAAGACATATTTAAAACAGTCATGTGACTACAGTGGTTCAACCTTAATGTTATGAAGCGACGAGAATACTTTGTGCGGCAAAAACAAAAATAACGACTTTATTCAACAATTTCCTCTCTTCCTTCTTCTCACGAGAGCAGCATGACACATGCGTGTGGTGATGTGAGATACATGTGTCGTCTCATCGTCTGAATTATCCAAACTTTCCAGCTGGAATGACAATATCTCAATCGATGCAGCACACGCTCTCTTGTTCAGTAGGCGTCGCTCAAGTCACTTTAAGCAGTAAAATTACACTCATAAGATACAGTATTATACTGTGCAGATCTTCAGTCAACAATGTCAAGATATGTGTCACAGACACGTCAGGCTCCACCCCCCTGCAATACCCACACACTCAATCACCGGAGTTCTAATCACCGCCACCTGCACGTCATTATTCCCATAATCACCAGCACTATATTACCCACACTCACACACACAGTAGTTGTCCGGTCTCGTTTGTCATACAGACTAATGTATACTTACCTAAAGGACTCCAACCTGCTACTTACCTGCTACCAGCAATCCCAGTCTCTCCAGCGTCTCCAGTCTTCCTCCTGTGGTTCTCCCTCCATGTGTGTGAGTATTCCTCGTCTGCCATTCTCCATTTCATCAACCACGACTTCCATCTACAAGCAACAAAGGACAGTATCAATCCCCTATCTTCCCATTGAACTATCTATCAACCATTTACTCACCTGCTCACTGCTGAATTACAATAAACTACCTTACTTGCTTTTACTTCTGCCTCCGTGCCGTCTGTACCATAACAGAAGACCGGACCAGCAAAGTACAACAGGATATCAGCATGAGCCAACCAGACCCCTTCCAGGAGCTCGTGAGCGCGCTGCGCAGAGCACTCACTCCACCACAACCACCGTCACCGTCACCAGCACCTGTCGCCGCTTCCTCGTTCACTTCTTCGTTTCACACTCCAACCCTGCACGCCAGTCCCATGGCCAGGCCGGCGCCCTACTCAGGATCGGCGGAGGATTGCAGCGGATTCCTCCTGCAATGTGAGCTGGTCCTGGAGATGCAATCGCAACTTTACCCCACAGACACCTCTAAGATCGCCTTCATAATCTCACAGCTACAAGGAAAAGCTCTCCGCTGGGCAGATGCACTCTGGATTCAGAAAGGCCCCGTGGTAAAATCATATTCTGTCTTCGTCTCTCATTTCCGCGAGGTCTTTGGAAAACCCCTTTCGGATTCATCAGTCGGTGAGAAACTCTATAATTTGAAACAAGGATCTAACACTGTGAGTGATTATGCATTGCAGTTCCGTACTCTGGCCTCCAGCAGCAGATGGAATGAACAAGCCCTCATCACTTCCTTCCGCCAGGGGTTGGAACCGAAGTTGCGATTGCATCTCGCTGCATACGAGGACAACATCGGCCTCGAACGCTTCATCCAACTCGCCATCCGCGTAGGCACTCGTATGCAGTCGTGTCTCGAAGAGCACCAGGGCCAGCCACTTCCTCAACACCTCCTCTGTCGGTCCGAACCCGTCAGCTCCCCAGAACCAGCCAACGAACCCATGCAAATAGAAAATTCTCGGCTTTCCCCCACTGAACGACAACGCCGGCTGACCATGAATTTGTGCCTCTACTGCGCCTCTGCTGGGCATGTACTCTCCGCATGCCCAACTCGCCCTCCAAGACCTCTGGTGAGTGCTGTCCTTCCCTCCTCACTCAAGATGAAACCACTCACCACTGTTGTAAACCTTACTGCTGCAAATGTATCTGTTCCAGTTGTCGCGCTCCTCGATTCAGGGTCAGCCGGGAACTTCATCTCCGGGACCCTCTGTCATCAACTCAAGCTCAAAACCTCACCTTCGCCTAATATCTATCAAGCCCACTCCATCACCGGAAAGCCCCTAGGCCGCAAGAAGATCAGCCGCATTGCTGGACCACTGCAACTCCGCGTTGGCATCCTTCATGTCGAGGACATCCACCTGCTGGTTCTGGAGGAATCCACCGCTGACGTGGTTCTAGGGCGCCCGTGGCTCGAGCAACACAGCCCAACCATCTCCTGGCGCACGGGCGAGATCCTGAAGTGGGGCGAACACTGTTTCTCAAGCTGCTTCTCCGGGTTTCCTGTTCCTCCATCTCCACGTCCTAAAGAAATCTCTGTCTCTGCTACCTCCATCGAGAGCCCCCATCGAGAAATGATCCATCGACATTCCATCCTGTTACGCCCCCTTCAGCGACGTCTTCTGCCCGCAACGAGCCTCCAAATTACCTCCACACCGGCCATGGGACTGCGCCATAGATCTGCTACCGGTGAACCAGTGCCACGGGGAAGGATCTACCCCCTATCTGTGCCGGAGGAGAAGGCCATGTAGGACTACATTGAAGAGGCCCTAAAACAAGGTTACATCCGTCCGTCTACTTCCCCTGCTGCTTCCAGCTTCTTCTTCGTGGCCAAAAAGGACGGAGGCTTGCGGCCCTGTATTGATTACCGCTCACTCAACAAGATAACCATCAAGTTCCGTTACCCACTTCCCCTCATCCCAGCGGCCCTGGAAAATCTCCGTGGTGCCACTGTGTTCAACAAGCTGGACCTCTGCAGCGCGTACAACCTCATCCGGATACGCGAGGGGGGACGAGTGGAAGACCGCCTTTGTCACGCCCACCGGCCATTATGAATATCTGGTCATGCCCTATGGACTAGTCAACGCCCTCTCCGTATTCCAGGATTTCATTCATGAGGTGCTCCGGGAGTTTCTCCATAAGTTCGTGTTCTTTTCAAGATTCGACTTCACTATCTCCTATCGTCCTGGCTCCAAGAATCTCAAGGCTGACGCCTTATCCCGTCTCCATGCTCCAGATGAGAAAACTGAAACTCTGCCCTCCTCAATGCCTCCACCCACACTCCACCGGGTTGCCCACAGGGTCTTCAGTACATCACCAGAGCACGACGCACTCAACTCATCCACGCAGCTCACTCATCACTTGGCACTGGTCACCCGGGGGTCAATGAGACCCTCTCGTTGCTTAAAGCACGCTTCTGGTGGCCCAACTTGGCCAGGGATGTCAGAAGGTACGTGCAGGGCTGCAGGGAGTGCGCCAACTCCAAGAGCTCTCGTCATCTGCCAGCCGGCAAGCTCAATCCTCTGCCCGTTTCTGAGCGACCTTGGTCACACCTGGGAGTTGACTTCATAACGGATCTCCCACCTTCTGACGGTCACACCTGCATCCTCGTGGTAGTGGATCGATTCTCCAAGGCCTGCCGACTGATTCCTCTCCAAAGTTTACCTACCGCTCTCACCACTGCAGAACTAATGTTCAATCACATCTTCCGTTACTATGGAATCCCCGAGGACATTGTATCTGACAGGGGCCCCCAGTTCATCTCCCGGGTCTGGAAGGCCTTCTTGTCGCTCCTGGGTGTGACCGTAAGTCTATCGTCGGGATACCACCCTCAGACGAACGGGCAGACGGAACGGAAGATCCAAGAGATCGGCCGCTTCCTGCGTACCTTCTGTCACGGCCACCAGAACTCCTGGAACCAGTACCTGGGTTGGGCCGAGTACGCCCAGAACTCCCTCCGTCAGCCTTCCACCGGATTAACACCTTTTCAATGCGTACTCGGCTACCAACCCCCACTGTTCTCCTGGGACGGGGAACCCTCCAACGTTCCCGCTGTCGACTACTGGTTCTGGGAGAGCGAGAGGGTGTGGGACTCAGCCCACCATCAGCTGCAGAGGGCCCTGCGTAGACGCAGGATGACAGCCGACCTTCGTCGCTCCAACACTCCCAACTACAAACCTGGGCAGAAGGTCTGGCTGTCAACCAGGGACATCAGACTGCGTCTGCCATGCAAGAAGCTGAGTCCCCACTTCATTGGCCCGTTCACCATCATTCAGCAGATCAACCCAGTCACGTATCGTCTTCAGCTCCCTCCAGAATATAAGATTCACCCCACTTTCCATGTGTCTCTATTAAAACCTCACCACCCTTCTCTCTCTCCTTCCACAGAGCCTGACGTGGCAGCCGCCGAGCCCCCCCTTCCACTTCTTCTGGAGGAGCTGCATACGAGGTTCGTGAAATTCTGGACTCCCGGCGCCGTGGTGGTCTCCTGGAATACCTCGTAGACTGGGAGGGCTACGGGCCAGAGGAGCGGTCGTGGGTCCCGCGGAACGACATCCTTGATCCCAACCTGCTACAAGCCTTCCACACCAGTCACCGGACAGACCTGCCCCACGCCCTCGAGGTCGGCCACCACGACGTTGGGTTCCTCGGCCCTCAGGAGCGGGCCGTGGGAGGGGGGGGTACTGTCACAGACACGTCAGGCTCCACCCCCCTGCAATACCCACACACTCAATCACAGGAGTTCTAATCACCGCCACCTGCACGTCATCATTCCCATAATCACCAGCACTATATTACCCACACTCACACACACAGTAGTTGTCCGGTCTCGTTTGTCATACAGACTAATGTATACTTACCTAAAGGACTCCAACCTGCTACTTACCTGCTACCAGCGATCCCAGTCTCTCCAGCGTCTCCAGTCTTCCTCCTGTGGTTCTCCCTCCGTGTGTGTGAGTATTCCTCGTCTGCCATTCTCCATTTCATCAACCACGACTTCCATCTACAAGCAACAAAGGACAGTATCAATCCCCTATCTTCCCATTGAACTATCTATCAACCATTTACTCACCTGCTCACTGCTGAATTACAATAAACTACTTTACTTGCTTTTACTTCTGCCTCCGTGCCGTCTGTACCGTAACAATATGAGACTTGGGAAATTAAAATATGAAAAACTTAAGTGGATAAAATTATGTTCATTGTGTGTTATAAATAATCATACTCTTATTTATAACCACAGAGAGTTAAGTATTATTACTGTTATGAATATTCATTAGATGATGCAACATTATACGTTTTTATAAGGCATTATGTGTGCATTATGATGCATTAAGATTACCCTTATGATGCATTATGAATGCAGGCTTCATCTGGTGTTATAATGCTTCATACTCTTAAAAGTTATAACCACAAATAGTCAAGTATTATATCATATTGTTACTATTATTATGATTATTTATAAGATGATGCAGCATATTATAAGGTTGTTTATAAGGCATTATGCATGTATTATAATGCATTAAGAATATCATTATAATGCATTATAAACACAGGCTTCATAGAAAGTGTTACTGAAAATGTATTTGGGTGATTCAGAGGAAACTGACTTCATTTATAAAAATATATATAAATATAAAGCGTCTGCTGTGATGCTGCATGTCTCTCTCACCTTATCATCACACTGTTAGTTTGAATGTGATCATGAGAAATTCCTTGTTGATCTGATCTGAGAGAGTGAAGAGTGTGTCATTGTTCTCTACAGGTTGAGATATTGTGGTGTCACAGATGAAGGTTGTGCTGCTCTGGTTTCAGCTCTGAGATCAAACCCCTCACACCTGAGAGAACTGATTCTGTCTGGGAATAAACTAGGAGACTCTGGAGTGAAGATGATTTCTGCTGTACTGGAGAATCCTCACTGTAAACTGGAGGATCTGTGGTAAGATCATCTCTACCATAAAGACTTGAAGTGAATAAGGATTAATATGTAGATAGTGCATAAAAAAGTATCCTTTGGCGTAAACCCCATCCGGCACTTCAGTGACAGATTCCTGCTTGAACCTGAAAAAAAGAAAATTTAGATTTAAATATATTATTATCCTGCAAAAGAAAGTAAAACTAACAGTTAAATAAACCTAACAAACTACAAACCAGACAACAGACACAGGTTACAGGGAAGAGGGGTTTTTAAATCACAAATGTTTGGTGTAAATCAACTTATCTTGTAATGCTTGAGCAAACAGACCAACCTTTCAAAAGTGTGATCATTGCCTCAAAATGTGTATCTGCAGCTGAAAAGAGGAAAGTTTTGTGGGGTTCACCTGAACCAGGGCTGTCACCATATCAGATCTTTCACTGCATGATTATCATGACCAAAATAATTCACAATAACAATATATCTATAGAAATCTTGAATAATAATAATAATAATAATAATAATAATAATGCTATCAGACAAATTGATTCCCCAGTCGGGCCAGTGGTTCAAATTTTCACTTGCCCCACAACAAAAAATTAATAAAGTAAAAGAAAAGAAAATGGGCCTATAAAATAAGCCTAGTTATTGCTTTTGTTGTTTTTCATACATGTAACCTTAATAAATAGGGTTATGACACCAAAAACTACTAAATTAACTCAATTAAATTTTAAATATTGTTAGACAAATAAACAATAAGTAATAAAATAGTAACAAATAATCAAATTATGAGTAATAGCAAAAATAAATACATCAGAACAAACATATAAATGAAACTGCTTTTCAAGTTTTTCATGTAGGTTTAAACAGGAAGCTACAGAAATTGTAATCTAATGTACAACTATATAACTAGCCTATATATAAGGCCAATACTCCACCCAGTGGTCAAAAAACAGAATTACAGACATAATGGCTCTTACATTGTTAATTAATAGTTTATAAACTGTAGTTAATACATTAATAGACTATATGCGAAAAATTAGTTCTTCATTCATTGTTATTGTTTAATTAGTTCATATGTAATGAGTTAGATAATGTTTTGTTAAAAACTTATTAACCATAAAGAGTTTTCACTTTAGATTAGGTCACAGAAATACTGAAAATATCATTAAGTGCTTTAATACAGACTTTATTGGACATTAATTACATTAGTATCAAGAGTTCCTTAAAATGTTTACAAATACATTAATCTGTCTCTCTCTCTCTCACTCACACACACACACACACACACACACACACACACACACACGTTTGTTAACTATATTTTCTCTCCCCCTACACTACCCCTACCCCTAAACCTACCCATCACAGGAAACTGTGCACACTTTTACTTTCTCACAAAAACTCATTCTGTGTGATTTATAAGCCTTTTGAAAAGTGGGAACATGGAGTAATGTCCTCATAAGTCACCTCTGATATGTCAATAAACGCACTCTCACACACACACACACACACACGCACACACACACACACACACACACACACACACATTGGGTTTCAATGTTTTATGGTGACTTAAGAAAAATAATGATTTTATTTTTTATACTGTTTAAACTGTATTTTCTATCCCCTAAACCAAACTGATGTATTTTATGACAAAATGAGTATTTATTTCATATTGTCAGCATTATGATATTTATTTATTTATTTATTAACTGGTTATGTTAAGATTTGTAGATTTGGAGGCTTAATGTGTGTTGATCTGATCAGAGAGAGTGAAGAGTGTGTCATTGTTCTCTACAGGTTGAGTTATTGTGGTGTCACAGATGAAGGTTGTGCTGCTCTGGCTTCAGCTCTGATATCAAACCCCTCACACCTGAGAGAACTGGATCTGTCTGAGAATAAACTTGGAGACTTTGGAGTGAAGCTGCTCTCTGATCTGAAGGATGATCCACATTATAAACTGGAGAGACTAATGTAAGAATAGTTTTTAACAATTTTCATCATCATATTTTCATTTAAAGTTTAAATGGCTGTTTTACTCTCTAGAAATAAAAGGAAATTGTACCAGGTTCAGTAACAGCACATGTGTGTGAATATTGTGTCTGAGGTCATCAGATAATGAGTCTTAAATTCAGCTTCAGTTTCTGTAGGTCTCTGAACTTTAAACTGTTTAAATTGAGTTTAATTCTGCTCATAGTGTTGTGACTGATTGTGAAAATAATATTAATGTTATTTCCAGCTTTTATCCTTTAACTGTCTCTGTGTGTGTGATAATCTGAGGTTTGGGTTTGTAGAAACTCATAATGTAATAACTGCACATAATGTAATAAGTATTATGTTATTATTGTAATAAAATGTTCATAATGTAACAATTTTCTCAAAATGTTAATGAAATCTTGAGCTCAATGTAATAACTTTTTTTTTTACATTATGAGAAAATTATTACATTATAAACTCACCAAACACATTGTCATATTGTCATAATTATAACAGCTTTAAAAACATAAAATCACATTATCTGCTTCAGGCCAATCACAGCACAGAGAACAAGTTTAGCAAACATTTCTTCATTTATAAGTTACAGCAAAACAAATCCTGAATGTACATCAGCATGTTTAAAAATACAGATAAATTACAATCAAAGTGGTTATAAAAACCAAACTGTTAAAACAGTTTGGTTCTTTGATGTTAAAAAGAAAGAAAGATAAATAAAATCAGAACTTTTGCACCTTTAATGTGAAATTACAGCCTATGCAATGCCACTGAAAAAATGACCTTCAGAATGATAATCATCAAGTTCATGTGTAATAGCACATGCCTGAATTCACCTGAAGAGACTCTGATTAACTCCAAATAAATCTTCTTGGTTACACGCTAGCTGTGGGCCACAAAGAAGAAAAGGTTTCAGGTGAGGAGCTACAAAACATTTCCAGGGCATTAGATATACCATTGAACACAGTGACAACAATCATCAGTTTTGGAAGTAAAATGTTCTTGACATTGTCACTGTTGTGTCATACTTTCTCCACTTGTTGATGATTGTTGTCACTGTGTTTTAAACTTGTATTAAAGTGAAGAAATATTTGCTATTTTTCAACATTGTTTGTTTTATTCTGTATTAAAGTGAAGAGATGTTCGCTAAACTTGTACTCTGTGCTGCGATTGGCTGAAGCAGATAATGTGATCTATCTCACACACACACACACACACACACACACACACACACACACCTGGTGGATTTTGTAGGCAGGTTAAGATTGGATTTAGATTTTAAAATGTACTGTAAGAGAATACCAATGCTTTATGTTTAATAAAAATATAATAATAATCATAATAATTGGATAAATATTACAATCTGTTGCATTTTTCAGGTAGTTTAAGACTGGAATTATTTTTTAAAAAAGAGAATACTATTTTTTTATGTTTTAAAAGCTGTTACAGTTATGACAATATGGTGAGTTTATAATGTAATACATTTTTCATAATGTAAAAATTATTACATTATGAGCTCAAGATTTTATGTTTTGATAAAATCTTTACATTATGAACAATTTATTACAATAATAATGTAATACTTATTACATTATGTGCAGTTATTACATTATAAGTTACAACATCTTAAATTTGTAGTGGAGTGTAATGATCATTTCTGCTGGTTCTGGATCAGCTGTCCGTTGTGTGAAAGTGACCTTTCATGACCTCTTGATTTTGTAAAGTGACTTTGAGCATCAGACAGAAGCTTTATTATCATGTGTGAGAATGAATTGATAAAGCTTATCTAGTTTTCTTAGGAAAAGATGTGACAGATGTAATGTTTCATTCTGCACATGTGACTGTTTGTGTTTTATTTTAGGACATGACAGTCTGATCTCCTCATGATCATCTGATGGTGAATAAGGATCCACTACAGAGACTCACAGTCAACAGAATCAACAGACTGAAGATACAGTGACTTCACTGTTATAAATTAAGATTCATTTAGATTTCAACGATCCTCTGACAGACCTGATGAGGTGACAGTGAAAGAGCAAAGAAAACGGCTCCACCTCCCGACAGCTTCCTTTACTTTAGACCTGCAAACGCTTGAGGAAAATCAGACTAACAAAGATACTGTATCCTCTTCCACTTGGTCACCAATCAGGAGCGACGAGTGATCATGGGAGTCACCTGGTCCCAAATGATCCGCGTCTGTCGAGCACAGAGAGAGGGAGGATCCATCATCAAAGTCCATCAATAATAAAATACTGGAATTCAATAAACGCTCCATGTTAGTTTGACAGGTGGAGATCAGTCACTAGTGTAGTGATGAGTCTGGACTGGAGCGATAGATATAGAAGAGTGAATCTAAATCTGTGAAAGAAACTGTATGAGCAACAGATTAAAGAGAGACCAGAGAGAAACAATTAAGTTGTAAACATGAGAGAAAACAGACACCTTTAAGTCTTGAAATAATTTGATCAGTTTATATACATTTTCATACATGTCAAACGATATAAAAGCAGCTGTTATGTTTATGATGAAACAAAATGAAGACAAAATCTTGTGAAACAGACTGAGATTGAATTCATCTTAAAATTCTCAGATTTGAACCATGTGCAGTGAGACAAATATATTGTCATGAATGTGGCTCCCACGGTTCATCCTCCGGACCGCCGGAGGGAGCCATCGCCTGAATATTGACTCACTACAATTCGGACTCCAACTCCCATAGGCCCTCATGCCTAGGACTGATTACGCTCGCACCTGCACTGCATCACACACACACTATTTAAGACACACTTACACTCACACCCATCGCAAAGTCTTGATTTGCTGTTGTGATCATTTCTGAGCGTTATTCTGTGGACTGCTATTCTGTTATTTAGTGATGGCGAAATGAAGCTATGTGAAGCTTTCCTCAAGTGTATCGTAAAAAGGTTCGTTACTCGAAGCTTTTCAACACGGTGCACACTAACGACATCTTGTGGTCAAAAGGTGGAAAAACTGCCTTTGCGTCCCAGATGACGCAGCTATTTTTGGAGTTTCATGTAATAAATCAGTTTGTGCTATGAAAAGCATATAAAACAATGTAAATTATTATTATTATACATAAAAAAGTCTTTCACGTGTCATTTCACTTACACAATTTGAATAAATGAGTCTGAATAAAATTTGGGGGGAGAAATAGGCAAGCTTTGGCATATATTATCAAAATAAATGATTGTCATAGAATAAAGTATGAACTGGGAATAAATACAAACTGAACACATGTAAAGTTCCTTGCTGCCAGCCCCGACCTTTGCCTGTCTTTGACCACGGTATTGCCTTGCCCTTGTTTGTATTTGCTGTGTTTTAATAATACTGCAAATGGATCCACTCTCCACTGACCCTTCATTACATATATATATCGATAATATATATTTTCTTTTGGAAAAGTCATACTGATTTGAATGAAGTAAAGCAGAAGACATGTAAGACTAGGTTGCAATTCATTTGTGACATTTCATGCCAAAAGAAAGATGAACAGGGACATTGAAAAAATAAATGCACAATAGACTCTCTTTCACAATTACAAAAAGAGCATTTGTGATCTATATCCAGATGAAAATGCTCTAATGTGTCTTTCACAGGATATATTATGTGAACAATTTTAAATGATACTTGAATTGCTGTTATACAATACTGAGGTTAGGGGTTATTATCCAATTTTTCTAAAAAAGGACTCCATTAAGGAGTACTGTATTTCAGAGCTAGAATACAAAGTTGTTGGTCAATCATCTGTGAAAGTGTAATTTATGCGTAATTTATTAAAGGGTTTGAATTTGTTATTAATTACTCACCCTCGTGTCGTTCCACACCCGTAAGACTTTTGTTCATCTTCAGAACACAAATTAAGATATTTTTCATGAAATACAAGTTTTATTTTACCCTCATAGAAAGCAACGTAATTACTGTCATTCAAGGTCCAGAAAGGTACTAAAGACATTGTTAAAATAGTCAATGTGACTGCAGTGATTCAACCTTAAAGGGGATGTCTAATACTATTTCATGCATTAGTAGAGTATTTCAGTGCCAAATACAGTCCTGCAGGGTTTGTATAAGTTTCTAAAAGTTTTTTCGAGTATGGCCCTGTATGATGTCATGAAGGGCGGAATTGCTTGTATGGGCAGTTGGGCACTTCTCCTGAAAGAGCGCACACACATCAACCAGAGCGAGAGAGAAAAGAGCACGCCCATCAACGTGCTTCGTTCGGGTTACGGAAGTCGTCGGCAGAGCTGCACAGGACTTGCTCGAGAAAGATTTGTTACTTTGTTTTTAGACCACAAAATCAACAATGTCACCAAAGAAGTGATTTTGGCTGAGAGGGAAAGATAACCTTGCTTCCTGAAGAACCAGCGTTAAGGGAACAGCTGAGAGATTTGTGCTCACGCATTACATTGATGCGCTCAAGATATTTGTCTTTAAAATAACCATAGAAACTGCCTCAAATTAACTATCAAAATAAGGATAAAGTCGTGTCTGAAAGTTGCAATCAATTTTTTATTGATTAAAATGAATGGAGAATATCTCGTGTTTTCCGTGGCTGCTCGAGTCCTCAGGATCGGCTCTTATGGTTTCATAAACAAGGTCCAGTTCGACGCTGGATTTACAGATCGCTTGAAACTGAAAGATGGAGCGGTCCCAGCGATAATGATCCCGGTCATGAGTCGAACCGCAGGTGGTGAGTAAAACTGCATCAAATGTCTGTTTTGTTGGCAATCAGCAAGTAAGTGCATATAATGTAAACAACATGAACGTTTAGTGAATCAAAAGTTATCCAGGGATAATGTGATGGTGTATTGTGTGTGTTTAAATACATTTATTTAGCTGACCGTTGATAGCAGACGATCTCTAGGCAAAAGCTGCATGTGCTCGTCACTCTTTAGCTTCGCCTCCAGGAGCTCAGCTGTTTTCAGAAAGAATCGGTACAGCGTATCTGTCTTTATAAATCTGATAAAAGAACTCTTCAGAGATATGAAGGATGCAATACTACTCTATAGGAACTCAACTAACATGAGATTGGCAGAAACTGTGTGTGTTATGAACCCTTCAATGTTATGAAGAGACGAGTATACTTTTGTGTGCAAAAACAAATCAAAAATAACTACTTTGTTCAGCAAAAAAAAGTATTCTCGTCGCTTCATAACATTAAGGTTGAACATTAAGGACATCTATCTAAGTTATTATGTGGGACCAAATTAAAATCACCATCAAATATAATTTTGCCATTCATTCATTCATTTAGTTGACAGGTCTGTAGTTTGTTCTTCTAATTTATGAAGTAACAGCAGATTTGTAGGTTTGAGATTAGTATCATAAATACTGTGATATAATATATTGCTTATGTGAGTCCTCTAGTATGAGTATTAGCCTCATTCCCTTGTTATTAATCTCATTGTGAACAATTTCCTCCCTGTATTTTCCTTTGAGAATAGCGCCCCCTGCTGATCCATTTGTACTGATTCAACCAAAAGTCGTGACCCGCTGACTCTTAAAAACACTGTGATCAGCCCTTCAACTATTCATTTCTGTAATTAATAAAAATCTTTTATCTTTCAAGAACAAAAAAATGACAGTTTTCAGTTGTTGTTTTTTTACCTGAACACATTACTACATTACAGACACTTTATTAATATTTCATTAATACATTACAGACACTTTATTAATATTTCATTAATACATTACGGACACTTTATTAATATTTCATTAATACATTACGGACTTTATTAATATTTCATTAATACATTACAGACACTTTATTAATATTTCACTAATACATTACAGACACTTTATTAATATTTCATTAATTCATTCCGTCAACTGTCGAACTTCAAGGGAGAAATCTGTCTTCATTATGTTGGCTTGAGCTTCTTCTTCTGAGACTAAATCGCGTCGAGTGGTTCTTTGTCTCCTCGTTGTGCATTAAAATTGTTTAAGGCACAGCTAGCCATGGATTATCCCTCACATGACATATGAAATATAAGTCTATTTTTAGTGGTTTCTGATTTAATGTGGTCTTGTGTGTTTTGAAAGAAAATAAAAATCACACCTTTCTTTATTTTACACAAATAGACAAGGTAATTCACAAATCTAGTGAACAGTGTTTTATTTGTGTCTGGAGTGTCCCTGCTGGTCTAGTGCAGATATATCAATGTACTAGCTATGTACTAGAGATGCATCTAAATTAATTTTTAAAATAATTTAATTATAAAATAATTCATTAATAATAAAGTTATGTTTCTACACCAACTTATTGTGGAAATAAAAACATTTAAATGGAGGCTGTAGTAACTTATTCTCATGACAAACATTTAATAATTAAGACATCACTAACAGGTTAAGTAAAAATATAATGTATATGTAATAGAGTTCATATATTCAGCAAAATGCTCTTCTCTGCTGGCATTGGTACAGACTGCTCTTTGGCTCTGCCCCTCGCTCACCCCTGACCTCAGTCCTGAACTGTCCTCAGGTTTACAGTCTGCTGCTCGTTTCTGACTGACTGCCTGTCGGACCACACTCTCTCTCTCTTCACCCTTGGAATGATGTTTTCTTTGGAAAGATTTCTGGTTTTGAGCCCTGCCTGTTTAACAGATTCCCCTTTTGTCCCAGCTTTAAATCCTCAAATCCTTTGCCAAATGCTGATGTGATGAATCCCAATCTTCAAGCAGAAGGAGCTGAATGAAATACTCTGAATGATATCAATCCACAATCTGACTCGTGATGCAGCCTGAATCATAACCACACCAGTGGCGTGCAGTGGTGTTCTGAAATGAGGAGGCACATTTTTTTTTTATGAATCAATGTAAATTCATGTGCATTACTCTTAAAGTTGACACATCTTCCTTGTTAAATGAACATTACTTTACATTACATCAAAAAAGAAAAAAATAAACAAAATACAATTCTATTTTGTAATTTTATATTAACAATGTAATGTTCTATTTATCAAAACCAAGTCAATCTCATCAAGTTAGTGTTTTAAGCATTTCTACATTCATTCCAAAATAATAACTAAAGGCAATAATAATTTAAACAATATATTTTATTTGTGTGTTACGGTTTTTCTTTTTAATTGTCAACCTAGGATATTTTGGATCAGTCATGCTCCATAAACACCGTCTGTCACAGACACGAATTGTATTTTTAATTTCACTAAACTGATTGCACTAAAAAAAAAACCCGCAGTCATCATGCTTTCAGTCCATTTCAAGTTTGATTCTGATGTGACATAAAGCAGTGATATCTAACTGTGTGATCTGTTTACTTTTCAATCGGTCTTTGTCAGGTGACGTCACACTCGTGAAAACCGAAGTGCATTATGGGTGTTGCCGCCATTTGTGAGGTATCCAAACAATCTCTGTATCAGTGCAGAGTTGTTTCTTCTTTGGCTTCTTTTCATTGTAAAAATGGCACACTTTTGTTGTGTGAAAAGCTGCAATAATATGTCCCATGATAGAAAATGTCAAAAACTTTACTATGAGATTAGATTTAGTCGGTTTCCTACTTGAAAAAAGGCTGTACGGAGAGTATGTAGAGGCAATAACAGGCGCCGGAACGCATGGGTTGCCGCGGTGAGACGCAAAACATCACTTTCGTCAAGAGATCTCCATTCATGTATGCTTGCTCTCTACATTTTCACAAAGGTGAGTTAGAGATTTCTGTTTTCTAAAGTAGCAAACGTTATAGCAACGCATTGTTTTGGATTGTATGTGCTATGAAACAATAGTCAATTTAAACTGAATCCCTTTACTTGAATATGTCTGCATTTTTTTATTCTTAATTTTGCTAAGGCATTTTTATTTTATATACTTAAGGTACGACATTTTTGCTCTGTATCCATATGCTGATTTTAATTTTCTGACTACTTTTTACAGCTGTGGTCTTATGTTATGTAGCTAAAAACCTTTTCATTTCATTGCAGATCAGCCTGCTTAAAGATTATGGAGACTGACCCCAACTGGACACCATCCCTTCCTACATTAAGGCCACATCAGCATTAAACACAGGCTGTGTCTCAATCAGCTCCCTAGTTCAGTAGTTAGTAGTTCAGTAGTTAGTGATCAGGACGGTCTCAGTCACAAAATTTGTATACACAATATACTGATTCAAGAGCTCAGAGCTGATTGAGATGCACACTAAGTAAGGAAAAACAATGCAGTCAGCTACTTGGGTAAAGTTGGTTTTATATTCGCACATTCGGACTTCTGATAAATTCAGACTTTCCAATAAATGTGCAATAAATTAATGTTTGCAAATTTTAAGCAGCGACATGATATTGACAACCAACGATTGTCAACTTATAACATTTTTCACAGTCGATCAAAATAGGCAAGTATTGTTTAATGGCATATTTACTTGTGAATGTCCAATGTAGTGTGATTAACAAGGCTATTGAATACAGATGTCCGAATGTGCGAATATAAAACCAACTTTACCCAAGTCAGTCAGCTGACACTACGGTCCATCAGGCTGGAGAAAGTGATCATCTTCACACTGAGAAGATGCAGGAGGCTGGAGGAGATGGTGATCTGCATGTGCAGAAGTAAACCGACTTGATATTTACAGGATGTCTGATGTTTGTTTTGGAGATGATGATGTCAATGTACTATACGGGTCTGCCAAACCTGGGAACCTTTATGGCGTTATTACAATTTTTTTTTGTTTTTTTTTTGGTGCCTCTGATTCCAGACGCAACAAATACAAATTTCAAATGCTTTTGTGAACCTTGATGTACCTCAGATTTGATCTGCCTGCACAACACTTCTCATGTTCCCCTGAGACAGTATACAGAACATTCAATGAAACTGAGTCATATCCATATGGAAACCTGAAGCTTTCAGCTGTATGGGCAGACAGAGATGATTTGCACAGAAATATGTTTAAATACAGAGTAGCAGAGATTATTGACTGTTTTGAGATTTTCACAGAGAAACCATCCAATCTGACAGCGCATGTTTGAATCTTTTGTAGAATTGTAGTGTAGAAATGTGCTGATGCTTTATCCAGTCTTGCATGAACAATAAAGCATGTATAATTAAATTTTTCAGGGTGATTTGTAGATTTATTTTATGAGTTCACAGGTATATGCACTTATAGTATTAACAGGATAATTAATAATATACACAGTCTGTAAACCAGATATTTAACTTTCTTTGTTTTTATTATTATTATTAAGGCCTTTGGACAAAAAAAAAAAAAAAAAAGACCCATAATGTCATTGACCCAGACAACAAAGAGGTAGATGGAGGACAATAATTTACAAATTATTTTGGCTCTAAAAGGTATACTATATCAGAATGTACTAAAATAAAATACACTATTAAATTCTATACATCTCTGATGATGCATTGTTTATTGGAAAAATGTTTATTGTGTTATATATTGGTTTATGTACTTAAGGCAATAAAGATAAAACTGCATGAAAAAAGGGATAGTATTAGTTCAAAATTCATCCTGATCACAACACTAAACCATCCTTAATCATGCACTTGTTATATAGTTAACACGACATCATCATCTACTGTGTTATCGCAGTCCTTCGTTCAGAATATAAATAAATCCTGCACCCAGCCATTAATGAAATGTCTGTGGGCTTCAAGGGATTTATAGTTTTTAAATTGTTCACTATGCGTTTATACCATAAACAAGATAGTTAATATTTAAGTATGATGATTTAGGTAGCAATGCGGGGTTAGCAGCACTCCAACTTACTGCAGTCAGTTCGTACAGATCTATGTTATGAATGGATGAAAATTTCTCCAAATGGTCCCTGGCATCTTTGGTGAGTTTATCGCGATATGACATGTTAACTTTTTTTTTGTGCTTCTTCATTTTTGCGAGTTATTTGCATGTTATCTCTACTCGTGTAATCTCTTTCATTCTCACAGTCAGCAGGGATACCACAAATATGGCGCCGCGGTGACGTCACACACAACAAAATCACGTGCCTGACAAAGACCGATTAGTCCTCCGATTGACGCCATCATTTGTCAAACTGACGCGCGGAGCGTGCACGTCAACAAGAGGCGGGATTTATCGCACAAGCCAATCATATCCAATCACAACCAATTACATCCAATCATAGCGCGATGGAGACATTGCCTCCTCTCACGTGACTTTCCTCCATTCATTCTCAATTACCCCCCCACAAAACCCACTGCACGCCGGGGGTCTAATGATTTTAAATGGTTTACTATGAGACGAAAGGGAGGCACAACTCCATAGACTGTAAAGCATGACTCCTCTGTGTAACTTTACCTGCGGGTGTCGCTGTTGGGCAGTGTTCCTTAAGAAATACGCGTGACTTGCACTCTATTTAATGTCATAATTTGTAATATTTGTGTTGTTTTATATGTAATATGGATTATTTTCTCATCCTTTTTTTTTTTGAGGAGGCATTGCCTCCCTTGCCTACTCGGAGGAAACGCCCCTAAACCACACCATGTTCATTCGTTCAGCCAGAAGAGAACTGCTCAGGTTTATTCTCCATTCTGTCAGCTGATGGAGTTTGAGTTCTTGTCACTGTCGCCTCTGGTGTGTTTAGCAAAGGACATAATATTCAACAATATTACTGATTTGACTGCTGTGACACTATGGAAGAGAACTGAACTTAGCTTTTTACGAGGAACTCTTTATTAAACCAACACTCCAGGTAATAGATTTATATTATTAAGGGTTTCACTGAGAGTTGACAAGTTCAAATGACTGTTTGCGCCCCCTTGTGGAATTATACGGAGAATGCTGGAGTGTGTGGAAAAGTGCCGCACGTGTCAGTTGTTGTTATGAACCTGTAGAGTGTGTACATGGGAGTTTTTGACTCATTTCAGTGTGGTGTTAATTGTGTGTGTGCATCTAAAAAAAACATACCCATACAGCTAGATAATAAATCCTCAAAGAAAGCTATGGGCATCTTCATTGTCCTGACCAGACGAACCAGTGATTAATTTACTCGAGCATCGTCTGAGGAGGACTAGAGAGAGCGAGTGCAGATACACGCTTGAACATCCTGTAGTAGAAATCACATTTCTCTCTGAAGTTATGAATGTGTTCGCGCGTCACAGATAACTCCACAATAGATACCCTAAATGTGGTCATGGTAGTTTTAAGGAAAAGAAGGATGTCATATTGAGCAATCCACGCCATTAATCATTAACGAAGTTTAGAAACAGGTGAGATATATCTTCCTCCAGATACTGGACTTTGCACCACGTGACAAGCGAACATTGTGAAGGACAAGAAAAGAAAGTCTCTTCAGACTTCAAGTAAGTTTTAACATTTTCGATTACGGTTATTTTGGGAAATATAGTATTGATTTTATACTGCGTAATTTAAAAATTGAAGTTAAACTATTCCTGTTTTATTCCGGAATAATTATTGCTGCTACTCTAAACAGAAGCTGCTAGAAATACATATTTTGTATGTACATGTATTTCGATGAAAGTTAAAACATGAAGTTTATTCGAAAGGGTAATTGTAAATGAATAATACGTTTCAGAAGTTTTTTCCTTTTTCATTTCGGGCGGTTGTTTTTTGATAATGCGAAATTAAAAGTATTTTTAATCAGACCAGAGATAAAACAGATAAACCCCATAGTGAGTGTTACCAGTGGTGTCTATACAGGTCTATACGCCGTAAAGTAAATAGTCAATTTTGGTTTCGACTTCTCGGGAAAATGCTTTAATAACTTTAAATGCGAATGTCAAGAATTTACACATCTGGTTCTTTTGGTAAGGATATTTATTATTTCCTTTCTGTAAGTAAACGTAACTGAGCTTGCAGAGAGTAACGCAGTCACATGATCCTTTTTCTCCCACACTCAAGATATGTTATTATGATGGTTTTTAAATCAGATTCACCTGCAGCTTCATCATGGCTGATTCACAAGGATCCGGAGATTGTTCTCCAGGATGCAGGTACTTTCAACAAACACTGTTAAATATTGTATTACGTCACACAAGTTTTTGTTTGTTTTAATACTAACATGAAATGTTAAATAAAAAAGTCATAAAGTTTCCTCTTTTGCCGTTTGCACATTAGTTTCTGCTTGCACACAGAAATGCATCATCAACTAGGCTTTATTGTTATTATCGGGGGAAGACTAATTCTTATTGTGGGGTGAAATTTTACCGTTATATTGCAAATGATTAGATATCGCCCACCCCTAGTTTCACGAGCTCACACTTACAAATAATCAGATAGAAAAATGTATGCGTAGTAGTATGCGTATTTGGCGTGCTGTCCGAGGAGAGGGCTCCGAGCTCTGTATTTTGGCCCGAACCCAGATTACTCCCCCCATTCTGGCTAGTATTCTGGAAAGTAACCAGTGCAGGTGTGAGGAGACGGGGTGGTGGAGGGATGCTGTCAAACTGTCGAGGAATATGGGTGAGTCGACCGTGTCTTATATATGCTTTCACTCGTGCTGATTGGGTAGATATGTTGATTACTGATTGCTGACAGCTGGCCGAGATGACGTGATGATTAGTCAGATTATTTGAACGTTGCTCCTCCCGAATTTTGTTAATAAAACATCATTTCAAGTATAGTCAGAACAAGAGGTATGCCTGTCAATTGCTTTATTTTAGGACAAGCAAAACTGACAATATATTAGTAGGAAAAATAACATTAAGTGAAAGCCTTGCCAAAGCATCACTGAAGTTTTTGCAGTTTGTTAAATTGAAACCCGTGTATCAAGACTTGTGTGGCTTAAATTATGTCTTTTACTGAAATATGTACTTGAAAACCAATGAAAGATTTACATTATTTTTAAAAAAATCATGTCGTTTTATACATATTTTGGACAATGGGGGGTGCCATTATTTTAGGTGTGCAGTGCATTCCAATGGGGATGGCTGCAGCCTGAGGGGGCGAGTGGAGCTCCACTCATGGGCGGAAATACGTCACCTCCACTAGTGGAGCTTATTGTAAGGGTAGGTTTAGAGTTGGGTAGGTGTAGACGTTAGTAAAACAAGTGGAGGTGACATATTTCCTGTTCGAGAGTGGAGCTCCACTCACCCATGTTCTGCAGCCAGACCCTTCTCGTGCATTCTCAATGAGGTCAAATGGTTGCTCTCTGTGAGCTACTGGCGCCACTTTTTGCTATCTTTACAGAAACACAAGTCGGACTAAGGCAAACACAGAATAAATACAAAAATACTCTTTAGGTCTTCTACAAACTTGATAAAGTGTTGTGGACAAAAATGTGCACAAAATAATGCAATACAGACTATTAGGTGACATTTCATTAATTTTAATGTTGGTCAGAAAAACACAAACAAAACTTACCCCATGACACATTTTATACAAGAACCCTTAGCTGTTATGAAATATCCATTTCATGCAAAATATCACAGATGAATTACAAAAGTTTAAATTTACAAATAGAGTTAGGTCTAAATGATTTTAAATGTAAAGTTATACGTGAGGGTTGGCATGCCTATTTGTCATCTGGTTCTGATTTGGCAGGCCAGCTCTCTCCCTGTCATGGAGACTGATGAGAGCAGCTCATAACACATCTCGATTGAACAGCTACAGTGAGAAATTGCAGCTCCTTACAGCAAACACTCTCCCTCTCAGTTAGCATCAGCAAACAACAGCCACAGAGACACCATCCATTTTGCCCCACTCTCGCCTCCTGAATCCTCTGATCGTCTTCGTTTTGATTTAATTTAAATTAAACGTCTTCAATGTTTTCATCCTCACTATTTTTGCGCTCAGGCTCAAATTGAAAAGGCTGAACAGATGACATTTTTGTAACACAGTGGGATCAAGATAACAGAGCTGACTTTGGTGCAAACATTTTTTTTTACAGATTTTATAACAATTAAGACATATTTAGTTAATTGTATCTTTATCTTTTGGGGCAATCTATTAAGGCATACAAGTCTTCCAGGGTTCCTTTTAAATCAAGAGTGCTGATTGATTTTAAAACTATGAAAGATTTGTCTACTTTTGAGATGATTTGGCACATTGTGTATTGTTTCTGAAGATGATTGTTTTTTTTCTTTGTATTTTTTCCCCCCTGTGAGTGTCAATTGTTTTGAAGTTAAAACTATGGAAGTTTTGTTTATTTTTGAAGGTGGTTTGGCTTTTTTTTCTAACATGAAAGAATGAACACAGTAATCTGTAAACTGAATCTGTTCTGTTACAGTTCAGTCCAGCAGAAGAGCTCAAACCCAGAGTCCAGCTGTGTGTCTCTGAAGAGTAACAGGTCTATGGAGGAGCCAACAAAGTTTAAGAGTGAAAACACACAGCCTGATCTCAGGTATATTATTTCTATAAAATATATGCTTATAGTCATTATTAATATACAGCAGTGTAATGAGTTCAGATCCTGTAAGTTTCAGTCTGTTAATGATTTCCATTGTGTTCTTGTGCAAAGCTTTATGTATTGTATTGTTAAAACATTTACACACTGTAAAATCTGTTGGTCTGTTACTCAGTTAATGACACGATTACATCAATATCAGTGTGTCTGATTCTTTACCCTCTTCATTCTGATTTAAGGTCAAATCTTTTATCCAGTCCAGTTAAAAACAAAACTGTGATTCGACCACAAAACTTTAATGAAAGCATGAATCCTGGTTTCAGGTAAAATGGAGGACTTTTTTGTTGTTGTTTAATTTTAGGTGCTGCAATGCACATCACATATCACTCAATCACATGATTAATAATTGCAACATTTGAGAAACCTAATGATGTTCTGTGTCTCATAATACAGCAAACAAAATGATCTATTTTGTAATTTATGGCTATTTACTTCTTAAACTTGTGTAATAATCTGGTATTTTAATCTTACAGCAGTGACTCTAAACCTGAGGTCTTAAACACACTGAGATCAAATCTGAGAAAGAAGTTTGAGTGTTTGTATGAGGGAATATCAAAGCAGGGAAACCCAACACTCCTGAATGAGATCTACACAGAGCTCTACATCACAGAGAGTGAAAGTGGAGAGATCAATAATGAGCATGAGGTGAGACAGATTGAGACACAGTCCAGGAGAGCAGAAACAGAGGACACACCGATCAAATGCAGTCACATCTTTAGACCTTTACCTGGACAAGACAAACACATCAGAACTGTGCTGACAAAGGGAGTCGCTGGCATTGGAAAAACAGTCTCTGTGCAGAAGTTCATCCTGGACTGGGCTGAAGGGAAAGAGAATCAGGACGTCCAGCTCATATTTCCTCTTCCTTTCAGAGAGCTCAACTTGATGAAGGACAAAACACTCAGTCTTTCAGATCTTCTTCATGCCTTTTTCCCTGAAACAAAAGAAATGGAAATATCCAGTGATGAGTATAAAGTATTGTTTATCTTCGATGGTCTGGACGAGTGTCGTCTTCCCTTACATTTTAAAAGGAATAAGACTTTACGAGATAAAAACCAAAAGAGTTCAGTGGACGTGCTGCTGACAAACCTCATTGCGGGGAATCAGCTTCCTTCTGCTCTCATCTGGATCACCTCCAGACCAGCAGCAGCTGATTTCGTCCCCTCTGAGTGTGTCCATCGAGTGACAGAGGTACGAGGCTTCAGTGACCCACAGAAGCAGGAATACTTCAGGAAGAGAATCAGGGATCAGAGTCTGGCCGACAGGATCATCTCACACCTGAAGTCCTCAAGGAGCCTCTTTATTATGTGTCACATCCCAGTGTTCTGCTGGATCTCAGCCGCTGTTCTAGAGAAGATGTTGAGTGAAGCAGAGAGTGGAGAGATTCCCAAGACTCTGACTCAAATGTACACACACTTCCTGATCCTTCAGACCAACATCAAACATGAGAAGGACTATGAGAAGAAAGTGAAAGATGAAGACATGATTGTCAAACTGGGGAAACTGGCATTTCAGCAGCTTGTGAAGGGCAACCTGATCTTCTATGAAGAAGACCTGAGCGAGTGTGGCATTGATGAGACAGAAGCATCAGTGTACTCAGGATTGTGCACTCAGATCTTCAGAGAGGAGTTGGGCTTGAATCAGGGGAAAGTCTTCTGCTTTGTTCATCTGAGCATTCAGGAACATCTAGCAGCTCTATATGTGCATCTCTCCTTTATGAACAAGAACATCAATGTGTTTGACCAGATTACCAAACCAACTAAAGCTTCACTATCTGACCTCCATCAGAGAGCTGTGGATGAGGCTTTAGACAGTAAAAATGGGCATCTGGACCTTTTCCTTCGTTTCCTTCTGGGTCTGTCAGTGGAGTCTAATCAGAGTCTCTTACAAGAACTAAAGACACAGACAGGAAACAGCTCTCACAACAACGAGGAAACAGTTGACTATATCAAAGAGAAGATCAGTGAGAATCCCTCTCCAGATAAATACATCAATCTGTTTCACTGTCTGAATGAACTGGGTGATCTTTCACTAGTGAATGAAGCTCAACCTCATATGAAGTCTGGAGGATTACGTAATGTGAAACTCTCCTCATCTCAGTGGTCAGCTTTAGTTTTTGTGTTGTTGAGCTCAGAGCGGACAATGCAGGAGTTTAACCTGAACAGCTTAATTGGAAACAGCTTAATTGGAGGCAAAAATGATCAGTAAGTAACACTGAGTTCAATCATTACAGTCTAAAACATTATGAACAAAGAGAAACAAGAATCTGATAAATCTGTAATCCTGCAGATGTCACACAGAGTTTAGTAGTTCATATTTTAATGTTTTTTACTTCTCTCACACAAACACTCCCAAAAATCACTCCTCTATACAGGAATAAAGCACAGGGATACAAACTTCTCTGTTTTAAATCCAAAATAGGTCATTTGAGTGATCAAAAATGTTTAACTTCTGTGTGTATTTGTAAATAATAACCATATCACATGCACAGAGGTTTATATTTAGTGTGTTTTTGCAGCATTGAGCGTTGTAGCCAATCACAGACATGTCTGTTGGGCGCTTGAAAGCAATGGCCAATCAGATGTGTGTATATCACAGGGCAAAAATCAATTTCTGGGATATTGTACATAATTTGCGGGCATCTGGGAGACGCTGGGTGCTTCTCAAACAGAAGGCTGTGTCCTAGTAAAGCTGCGTATATCTGCTGCCACGTCATCAAGCACCTCTAAAGGTCGTCTCAGTTTGAAGGATCCTTTGAAGGCAGACTTCGTTTCACGTCCTTCATTCAGCTCATTTTGAAGGATGCATCAAGTGTATCCTTTATGTCCTTCATTCACCCACAATCCTTTGCACACATTCCAATCCATGAAAAATAACTGATGGAAGCGAGTCTGCACTTATCTGAGTTCATTATGAAATGTAAGACAAAAATAATGTTTTCAGTGATGAAGGCATACATGTTATCTTCTGTTTTGGTGTAAATTAATCACTAACACTAAACTGCCAGTAATGTAAGCCACTGAGAGACACAGACGGTTGTCATTCACTGAAATGCATTAAGAAAAGATTTTTAATGCTAAGTATTTTTAATACTAAGTTTTATTAGTATTTTTGTGCTGTGGGAGCAGGAACATGTGTGCCGTAGCCATGCGCACTTACTAGAGCGTCTCATTCTAGTGTTTAATGCTGAGGAGGACTCGAGTCTACAAGCCTCAGAAGGACTGGACTATAAAGACACAAACTCACTAGGATTCAGCCTTCTGTTTGACAAACACCCAATATCAATATGTGGGAGACTCCTGGAACTTCCGGGAGAGGTGGAATGTCTCCTGAAATTGCAATGGTTGACATAGTGATAACCATAGCAACGGAAGGGGAAAAAAAATCTGATGTGTGAAAATAGATCTGTCACTAAGTGTTGTAGTGTGAATGCAGACTAATAGACCACAACAACACTGACAAGAAAAAGATAAAACTAATCTGTGTTGGCAGAATATGTTCAGTAACTTCTTTAGTCAGATACTAATCAAAAATTTTGACATGTCCTTTTTACAGCAGTGTTTATTTAAGGTATTTCATGTATTATATACTTATAATATTAATTGATATTATTAGCATTAATAATTAATATATTTTTTATTTTCAAATAGTGATGCAGTAAATACAGGAGATGAAGTTCTTCAGAAGATGCTGCCTGTGATTACAGCAACTAGATCAGCTGAGTAAGTAACAATGAGAACAATCATCACTGTTAATACTTTATAACATTTTTTACTTAAAAATATAAATTAATGGTTCAATAAAAACATGAGCGTCACACTTCAGCTTTCAAACCCTCCACCTATCTGACCTGCTAGACTTCTATTGTAAGAGCATTACTGTAAATGTGTTTCTGTTCATTCTTACAAACTGAGACATGATAAAAATTACTTTCTGTGTTTTAGCTGAGGTAAATGTATGTTCTCTGCTGTGAGTTGAGGCGATCCTAATATTATCCATGTTTCTTTCATGCTATAACTAGTAGTCACTCGTGCTCCGCACTGCTGCTTGAACTGAGACACTACAGCGATCTGTCAGCCACATTAAAGAGCGCCAAAAACACATTTATTGTTTGAATTTCTTAATACATTTGACAGAATTTGAAAGCTGAGATTTTCTTATCAAAAGTGCATCAACTGAAAACAGCACAGACTAAAATATTGATTCTCTGGATTTATGGATTGATATCAGTTCATTAAAATAAAGATTGTTTAAAATTAGGGATGCTCCGATCGATCGACTGCAGATTGTTATCGGCCGATAATCAGATTCTATTGCTGTGACCCAATTCAGAGGCTGCATCCTTCGAAGACCGAGTGTGTCACAGTGAAGGCTGTCCCAATTAGAAGACTCCTCCAAATGTGGCTTTTGTTTGTCGTGAATTGATGGGTAAATCAGATAAATCCAAGATCAGTGCTCCATAGGCTAGACCTTCCCATTTAACAACACTCATTCTGACCCTCGAAGGATGCAGCCTCTGAATTGGGACACAGCTTATGAATCGATCAGGAGTCACTAAAACAGGCCGATCTCACCAAACAAACACATAATTGATTATATCAGACTTCAGCGTCACAGTCATTTCATCACCAGTGTGGAGTTATTACACGATCTCATGAAACAATGCACTTTAAAGCCTGACGATTTAAGAACATTGTGCAGTAAGAAGTGAAACAGCGCTCATTCGATACGAGCTCATGGTTTCTGAGAGCGGTTCAGAGCGCAGTCAGCACACACACCTGGAACACATAAAGCTGCTGCTCATACAGAGCGTGAGTACTTACACCTGTTTCACACACACTCCGTCTGCAGTACGTATGCGTTGCAGGAGCAGCACCTGCATATTGTGCTTTCACGTATGTCGCGTTTGCCGTGCACAGCTGATCCGTGGCTGCAGTGGCGTAGGCAGAATTTTATTTTTGTCCGGGTCTGGGCAGAAGTGAGCGGGCACTTTCACGTAGGGTCCTATAGCCTACATATTTACTACTAACGGTGGTTAGTTTGCAGCAGTGCCTGAAATTATCTTTTCCAATAAGTTTAAAATGATTTTTTACCTTTTACCATTTTTACAATTATTTTATAACCTAATTAAATTTATGCCTGATATTTTGTGTCAAATTAATTAACAAATCTTGTGTGTCATTTAATCAATGAATTCATTTATAACAATAAGATACACTAGGGATGTTACCAATCAAATGAAATCAATATCAACAAAATTAATCTTTGCAATGTAGTGGAAACACAGAAACTGAATCTAAAGTGCTTTTATATGCATTTATACACACTGTTTGATGAAGTTCAGAGCTGACAAATGCATTTAAACTGCAGTTACAAATGCATAAATAATGTTTTAAACATAAAATGCTGAATATTGATATTTTTAAATTATAAAAACATGAAAAGATAATTTAAATTGTCACAGACACGTCAGGTTCCACCTCACTCCCTTACCCACGCACTCAATCACCAGCATACTAATCACCGCCACCTGAAGATCATCAGCACCGTCATTATCACCAGCACTTAAGCTTCACACTCACACACACTCACTGTCCGGTCTCGTTTGCACTACAGCCAGTTGTATGCTTACCTCAAGGACTCCAAACGCTATACTTACCTGCCTCCATCGTCTCCATCGTCTCCATCGTCTCCATCATCTCCATCATCTCCATCGTCTCCAGTGCTCCTCGTGTTCCTCGTGTTCCTACCTGCCTGTGTGTGTGAGTGTCCCAGTCATCCGTCTCCAGCGTCTCCTTCCATCCTCACCTGCAACACAACAAGAAGGACAGTATTACCTCTCATTCTTCTCCAAGACCAGCAAACTCATCATTCATTTACCTGTTGCTCTGCTGATTACCTCAATAAACCAACATTACTGCTTTTATCTCTGCCTCCGGTGTCTCTGTTGTAACAGAAGACCGGACCATAACAGCATTAAATCAGCATAAGCCTCACCGATCCATTCCAGGAGCTCGTGGACGCACTGCGCCGAGCACTCACCCCACAACCACCGTCACCCACCGCCGCTGCTGCTTCCGCATCCACCGTCACCACTTCTTCTCCTGTGTTTACCCCCAGTCCCATGGCCAAACCGGCGCCCTACTCAGGATCGGCGGAGGATTGCAGTGGATTCCTCCTTCAATGTGAGTTGGTCCTGGAGATGCAACCGCACCTCTACCCCACCGACACAGCTAAAATCTCGTTCATAATCTCCCAACTGCAAGGTAAGGCCCTTCAATGGGTGGATTCACTCTGGACTCAGAAAGGCTCAGTTGTAAAGTCTTACTCGGCGTTCGTCTCTCACTTCTGTGAGGTCTTCGGAAAACCTCTGGCTGATTCTTCAACTGGTGAGAAGCTTTACAATCTAAAACAGGGAAATAAAACTGTTAATGATTATGCCTTGCAGTTCAGAACGCTAGCCGCCACCAGCGGATGGAATGAACAAGCCCTCATCACCACCTTTCGTCAAGGATTGGAGCCTAACGTGCGGTTGCATCTCGCTGCATACGAGGACTCCATAGGACTCTAACGCTTCATCCAACTCGCCATCCGTGTGGGTTCTCGTATGCAGTCGTGTCTCCTTGAGCACCAGGGCCAGCCACTTTCCAACACCCTCCTCCATCGGTCCGAACCCGTCAGCTCTCCAGAACCAGCAAGTGAACCCATGCAAGTGGACAATTCCCGTCTAACATCTGCTGAAAGACAGAGAAGGCTGACCCTGAATCTGTGCTTATACTGTGGATCTCCGGGGCATGTAATCTCCACATGCCCAACTCGTCCACCTTGGCCCGTGGTGAGTGCTATCATTCCCTCCATTCAAAAAATGAAACCACTCACTACTATTGTGAACCTTACTGCTGCTAATGCCTCTGTTCCAGTGGTGGCGCTCCTCGATTCAGGGTCAGCAGGAAATTTCATCTCCGGCGCCCTCTGTCGACACCTCAAACTCAAGACCTCGCCTTCTCCGATTAACTACCAGGTCCACTCCATGACGGGCAAACCCCTAAGCCGTAAGATGATCCGTCGTTGTGTGGGACCTCTTCAACTACAAGTGGGTATACTTCACACGGAGAACATCCATCTGCTGGTTCTGGAGGAATCCACCGCTGACGTGGTTCTAGGGCGCCCGTGGCTTGAACAGCACAGCCCCACCATCTCCTGGCGCATGGGTGAAGTCCTGAAGTGGGGCGACCACTGCTTCTCCAACTGCTTCCCAGTACTTCCGGTTCCAAGATCTCCTCTCTCCAAGACAATCTCCATCAATGCCACGTCCATCGAAAGTCCTGTTGAGAAGCGTTCTGTGGATATTCCACCCGACTACGCCTCCTTCAGTGACGTCTTCTGCCCGCAACGCGCCTCCAAGTTACCTCCACACCGGCCATGGGACTGTGCCATCGATCTGTTACCGGGTGAGCCAGTACCCAGGGGACGCATCTACCCCCTGTCAGTACCGGAGGAGAAGGCCATGGAGGAATACATCAAAGAGGCCCTTAACCAAGGATACATCCGCCCGTCTACTTCCCCTGCTGCTTCAAGCTTTTTCTTTGTGGCAAAGAAGGACGGAGGCTTGCGGCCCTGCATAGACTACCGCTCACTCAACAAGATAACCGTCAAATTCCGGTACCCACTTCCCCTCGTCCCAGCGGCCCTGGAACATCTCCGTGGTGCCACTGTGTTCACCAAGCTGGACCTCCGCAGCGCGTACAACCTCATCCGGATACGCGAGGGGGACGAGTGGAAGACCGCCTTTGTCACGCCCACCGGCCATTATGAATATCTGGTCATGCCGTATGGCCTGGTCAATGCCCCCTCCGTATTCCAGGATTTCATCCACGAGGTGCTCCGGGAGTTTCTCCACAAGTTTGTGCTGGTGTATATTGACGACATCCTCATTTACTCCCGGAGCTTGGCCGAACATCACCACCACGTTGCGGAGGTCCTCCAGTGCTTACGGCAATTCCATCTGTTCCTCAAAGCAGAGAAGTGCTCTTTCCACCAGCCCTCTGTCCACTTCCTGGGTTACGTAATTGATCACAGTGGCATCCGGATGGACGAGGGGAAGGTCTCTGCAATCCAGACCTGGCCAACTCCAACCACCATAAAAGAACTTCAACGCTTCCTCGGATTCTCCAATTTCTATCGCCGCTTCATCAAGAACTACAGCACCATTGTCAGCCCACTCACCAACCTGTTACGCAAGCAGCCCAAGTCTCTGTCCTGGTCCCAGCCTGCCACCAACGCATTTGAGACCCTCAAGAAAGCCTTCACCACCGCTCCCCTCCTCATCCACCCTAACCCGGACCTGCCTTTCGTTGTGGAGGTGGACGCCTCCACCACCGGAGTGGGAGCGGTCCTGTCGCAGCAGCAGGGGACACCAAGTAGACTCCATCCATGTGCCTTCTTCTCCCGCAAGCTCAACCCGGCGGAGGTCAACTATGACATCGGTGACCGTGAGGTCCTGGCAGTCAAGTTTGCCCTGGAAGAATGGAGGCATTGGTTGGAGGGGGCTAACCATCCCTTCCAAGTTCTCACTGATCATAAAAACCTTGAGTATCTGAAGGCTGCTAAAAGACTCAACCCTCGCCAAGCTCGTTGGGCCATGTTCTTTTCACGGTTCAATTTCTCCATATCCTATCGTCCAGGTTCCAAGAATATAAAAGCTGATGCTCTGTCTCGTCTTCATGTTCCAGAGGAAAGGAATGAAACTCCCGAAACTATCCTGCCTGAATCTATCTTCGTGAGCCCCATCCAGTGGTCGGAAGAGACCTTACCCTCCTCCAATGCCTCCTCACGCACTCCGCCGGGTTGCCCCCAGGGCTTGCAGTACATCACACGGACACGACGCACTCCACTCCTGCACTCCGTTCACTCTTCACTTGGCACTGGCCACCCGGGGGTCAATGAGACCCTCTCGCTGCTCAAACAGCGCTTCTGGTGGCCCAACATGGCCAACGACGTCAGGAGGTTCGTGCAGGGCTGCAGGGAGTGTGCCATCTCCAAGAGCCCATGCCATCTTCCCACCGGCAAGCTCAATCCTCTGCCCATTCCTGAGAGACCCTGGTCACACCTGGGGGTGGACTTCGTCACCAATCTCCCCGAGTCTGATGGTCACACGTGCATCCTGGTAGTCGTAGACCGCTTCTCCAAAGCCTGCCGTTTGATTCCCCTGGGAAGTCTACCTACCGCCATGACTACTGCAGAACTAATGTTCAACCATGTCTTTCGTCATTATGGAATCCCCGAAGACATAGTCTCTGACAGAGGGCCCCAATTTATCTCCCGTGTCTGGAAGGCGTTCTTCTCCCTCCTGGGTGTGACCGTCAGCCTGTCGTCCGGATACCATCCTCAGTCGAACGGGCAGACGGAACGGAAGATCCAGGAGATAGGCCGCTTCCTGTGTACCTTCTGTCACGGCCACCAGGACTCCTGGAACCAGTACCTGGGTTGGGCCGAGTACGCACAAAACTCCCTCCGACAAGCCACAACTGGACTGACACCTTTTCAGTGCATACTCTGCTACCAACCCCCACTGTTCCCCTGGGACAGGGAACCCTCCAACGTTCCGGCAGTCGACTACTGGTTCCGGGAGAGCAAGAGGGTTTGGGACTCAGCACACCACCAACTGCAGAGGGCCCTGCGCAGACGCAGAATGACAGCCGACCTTCGGCGCTCCAACGCCCCTACCTACCAACCGGGGCAGAAGGTCTGGCTGTCCACCAGAGACATCAGGATGCGTCTGCCCTGCAAGAAGCTGAGTCCCCGCTTCATTGGCCCGTTCACCATCCTTCGACAGATCAACCCCGTCACTTATCGCCTTCAACTCCCTGCACAATACAAGAGAATTCATCCTACCTTTCATGTCTCACTATTAAAGACTCACCACCCTTCTGTTCTTCCCTCCACAGAACCTGTCGTGGCAGCCGTCGAGCCCCCCCTTCCACTCATCCTGGACGATGGTACTGCCTACGTGGTTCGTGAAATTCTGGATTCCCGGCGCCGTGGTGGTCTACTGGAATATCTGGTAGACTGGGAAGGTTATGGCCCCGAGGAACGCTCATGGGTCCCAAAGAATGATATCCTTGATCCTAATCTGTTACAGACTTTCCACACCAACCACCCGGACAGACCTGCCCCACGCCCTAGAGGACGACCACCACGACGTCGGGGTCCTCGGCCCTCAGGAGCGGGCCGTGGGAGGGGGGTACTGTCACAGACACGTCAGGTTCCACCTCACTCCCTTACCCACGCACTCAATCACCAGCATACTAATCACCGCCACCTGAAGATCATCAGCACCGTCATTATCACCAGCACTTAAGCTCCACACTCACACACACTCACTGTCCGGTCTCGTTTGCACTACAGCCAGTTGTATGCTTACCTCAAGGACTCCAAACGCTATACTTACCTGCCTCCATCGTTTCCATCGTCTCCATTGTCTCCAGTGCTCCTCGTGTTCCTACCTGCCTGTGTGTGTGAGTGTCCCAGTCATCCGTCTCCAGCGTCTCCTTCCATCCTCACCTGCAACACAACAAGAAGGACAGTATTACCTCTTATTACCCTTTAGCACAAATGGCTCTGCTCTCGATCAGATACATGCGTGTGTTGAAACTCAAACTCTCCTTGCATCAGATATCAGCGAGAGCATGACTCGCGACAACACTCGTGAAAATAATGTGCTTTTGGGTCGAAATTGTCATCTCACTGCGTGGATATAATGGAAATGAAACATCCAGTTGACGTTAATTTGAGTTAAATAAGAAGCTAACTAGCGCTGAAACGTGTTGTTTTTGAAATCATGCTGAGGAACGTTGTGGCTTGTGTAAGTTAGTCTTCAGACATGCGCGTCAATCTATCGCTTGACTCTTCTTTCCAGGGAAATCACTAACAAAATGCACACAAACATGCCCCTGCTCTTAATATACAAACATTAATGAACTTAAAAAACTATATGAGGGCAGATTCGAACCTGATAATTAAGTCAAGTCAAGTCGCCTTTATTTATATAGCACTTTTTACAATGCAGATTGTGTCAAAGCAGCTTTACAGTGATAACTGGTATATAATTTTGGCTGCACAGCAGCTCTTAAAGAAAATGGTAAAGCAGGCAGATGTAAAGCACTGTTGAATATCAAATGTCAAGTCAAATTCCCCAACTAAGCAAGCCAAAGGCGACAGCGGCAAGGAACCCAAACTCCAACAGGTGACATCAGGTGGCAAACAGGTGTTAAAATGGAGAAAAAAAACATGGGAGAAACCAGGCTTAGTCGGTGGGCCAGCTCTCCTCTGGCGAACAGTGCTTTGTTACAATTCAGACAGCTATCATAAGTCCGATGGGATCGCAACATTCAAAGTATTTATTCCAGTTCCATCCAGTTGAGGATCGTATTCATCACGCCGGTATGGACAGTTTGTTGAGGAGTGTGCCACTGATTGTCATGCAATTAGATCACGGCTGAACTGAAACCCAGTATGGATTTATTTATAATATAATTTGGATGTAATGGGGGGGTGATGTGGGGCACTGGGCACCCACCAGCGGAAACATAAATCGGCGCATATGGCTGAGACCCACAATCTGCCCTACCTAAACTTACAGCCGGAGTCACTACTGATATTGAGTCTGTTATTGGGGTGTGCGATATATATCACCTGAGATAATATTGTGATTGTTGTTTTAACAACATGCGATCTGAAATTATCGAGTATTTCTCTCACTTTACAAAAACACACACAGAGAGTTGCACGCATACACTACGTGATGTAAAGTTAGTCTAGTAGGTTAGACTAGTGCACTGGCGCAATTAGAGATCACGCTTTCACTGTGTGATTAAAACATTTATAATGCACCCAATATTCAAGATAAGGGGGTAAAAGTACATCTTGATATGCCTTAAATATTTATATCAGAAATTGCATTATTGGCCCAATTGTAGGCGCTATATCTCAGCTGCCTTTGTGGGTGCGTTAACAGTTGCACTGGGGACTTATTCCCAATGCACTTGACTGTCACCATGCACATTTTCAATATTTTTACTGTAGCATTTTAAAGTTATGGATCCATGAATTTGAGAAAAGTAACTTAACACCAAAAGCAGCTGAGATATAGTGAATCTAAATGGGCTAATAATGCAATTTCTTCTGTGACAGTATTGTCACATTTGTCAAATTTATGGGTCCATAACTTTAAAATTCTACAGTAAAAATGTCTGAAAATGTGTATGGTGACAGTCGAGTACATTGGGAATAAGGCCCCAGTGCAACTTTTAACGCACCCTCAAAGGCAGCTGAGATATAGCACCTCCAATTGGGCCAATAATGCAATTTCTCCTGTGACTGTACTGTCATATTTGTCAAATTCATGGGTCCATAACTTTAAAATTCTACAGTAAAAATGTTTGAAAATGTGCATGGTGACAGGCGAGTACATTGGGAATAACGCTCTAGTGCAACTTTTAACGCACCCTCAAAGGCAGATGAGATATAGCGCCTCCAATTGGGCCAATAGTGCAATTTCTCCTGTGACTGTATTGTCACATTTGTCAAATTCATGGGTCCATAACTTTAGAATGCTACAGTAAAAATGTCTGAAAATGTGCATGGTGACAGCCGAGTACATTGGGAATAAGGCCCCAGTGCAACTTTTACCGCACCCTCAAAGGCAGCTGAGATATAGCGCCTCCAATTGGGCTAATAGTGCATTTTCTCCTGTAAGTGTATTGTCACATCTGTCAAATTCATGGGTCCATAACTTTAAAATGCTAGAGTAAAAATGTCTCATAATGTGCATGGTGATAGTCAAGTACATTGGGAATAAGGCTCTAGTGCAACTTTTAACGCACCCTCAAAGGCAGCTGAGATATAGCGCCTCCAATTGGGCTAATAGTGCAATTTCTCCTGTAACTGTATTGTTACATTTGTCAAATTCATGGGTCCATAACTTTAAAATGCTACAGTAAAAATGTCTGAAAATGTGTATGGTGACACTCAAGTACATTAGGAATAAGGCCCCAGTACAACTTTTAACGCACCCTCAAAGGCAGCTGAGATACAGCGCCTCCAATTGGGCCAATTTCTCATGAAACTTTTGTCATATTTGTCAAATTCATGGGTCCATTACTTTAAAATGCTACAGTAAAATTGCTCATAATGTTGCATGGTGACAGTCAGGTGCACTTGGAATCAGGCCCCAGTGCAACTTTTAACGCACCCTCAAAGGCAGCTGAGATATAGCGCCTCCAATTGGGCTAATAGTGCAATTTCTCCTGTAACTGTATTGTCACATTTGTCAAATTCATGGGTCCATAACTTTAAAATGCTACAGTAAAAATGTCTGAAAATGTGCATAGTGACAGTCAAGTACATTGGGAATAAGGCCCCAGTGCAACTTTTAACGCACCCTCAAAGGTAATTTATTTCACATTCACTTGTAGCAAAAACAGAATAGTCTTCTTTTATGAGATGATATCAGAACGTACAGTTAGAAGATATTACTTCTTTTAAGCAAAAGTAGTGTGCATGCAAAACAATGATAACATGATCATTTTGTTTAATCATCCATGTTTGATGTTCTGGAGTCCTTCATCTGAAGTCTTCATAACAGGCTGGATCCAATCTGGAGCTGGAGCTGGAGCTGATAGTCTCTAGTTACCTTGTGACATTGAAATCTGTAATATTTGCTCTGTAATTCATTAATGCATTCAGATGATGACCTTTGTAATTTTACAGTAATTTTCACAGATATTTGGTGTTATTTACATTTCAGAATAGTTTATTATTTTTTTATAAAAATAGATAATATAAAATAAAAAGCGTGAAAAGAGAAAAAACACACGGTCCTTCAAGATGAGCTGATGACACGTTCAATAAACAAAGAATACTATATTTTAAGTGCCTTTATATTTTTGCAGCCTATTTTTGCTGATATTATCAGTGTTATTTGCATTTCAAAATAGTTTATTTTCCTTTAATTCTGAAAATAGACCCTAAAAGCAACACAATACCTTAAAAAAGCGCGAAAAAGAGAAAAACCGCACTGTCCCTAAGTTGAGCGTGGATAAGAAGCTACAAACGCGGAAGCGTTGCGTCTTTTAAGGTGGACCGGATAGCGTCAATAAGAAGCTGCGAATAAGAAGCTGGATTCAGCCTCCTGCATCCAGTGTAGAAAAGATCACATATTATAATGGGTTCATTTGACACGTCACGTCGCTCTCGTCCGGTGTACACAACTCTTCTGCTTCCCTTTTCTGTGTTCATGTTCTGTAATTGTTATTCATGCAATAATAAAAAAAAAACTCTTCTGCTTCCGCTTCCTGCACCATATGGCCTCGCCCACTTTGTTGCGTGTTCCCAGGGAAGTGTTTTGCATGGTTTATGATGTCTCCAACCCGGGAAGAAGCTCGTTGTAGTCCAAACCGGTTGTTTTTGTAGGCATTAAACTGCCATAAATTTAAAAGACAATATCTCCGTTTGCATTGAACTTTCAGCGCTGTAACTTTGCTGATACTGTTAATGTTCAAGCAGCAACATTACACACTAACTAAAGTTAAAAAAGTGAAATCGCATTGAACCACCCCTTTAAAAAGTCAAAGCCTACTTACACTGGACGTGCTGGTTTGGGCTCATCACCGGCTGCAACCACTTCCTCATATATGCTCTCAAATATGAAACTCCTGCGATTCAGCAACTACCTGCACATGCTCTCATTTGTGTAAAGTAGCCTTGACAAGTTTGGGTGAGTAAAGCCAAAGCACACAAGATATAGTTCCTTCAGTGGCCTGTAGATGGCAATATTGCTTTTTTTCCTAGCAGAAATAAACTGCAGCAGAGAAAGTTAGGTGCAGTGTTAATTTCGTTAACGAAAACTATGACAAAATGTTCGCTGATTACCTTTTTTTCCATGACTAAGACGAGATGATGAGAGACGACACCAATATCGTATTATGATAACGTGACTAAAACAACACGTTCCATATCGTTGATGAAAAAAGACGACACTTTTTGTTTTTGTCGAATAAAGGAGACAATACATTACAGACTGTCTTTATGAGTGGTCATGCTTACAGTTGCCAGATTTCCAGAATTCAAACCCCCCAATCAGAGCTTTTCTGTTAAAAGAACACGTTTTACTTAATCTTTGCAATCTGGCAACCACACACGAGCTCTCTACACAAGAAGCGCGGATGATCTGAAAACACAGACAAGTAAGCTGGAGTTCAGCGATCTTCATTTGAGATTTTCTACTTAAAATTAAAGTGTTAGTCAGGTGGGCTATATTGCGCTGCTCGTTTGCTGACTAAATCTGCAACCAAATTGTAGGCTGATATCCAGCAGTGGCTCTCAAACTGACGTATGTGAACAAAATGCTGAGTTAAAATAACATAAAAACTGAAAATGTATTTCTAGCAGGTAAAATGCCTTAAATACACGACATTCATTCACCTCAATTACCTCATCTTTCGCGGTCAAAACTGACTGACTCCACGCCAGCAAATTGCGCTACATTAGTGCTGTTCTCTACAATATACCTTTGTAAAAGTGGGGATTTACCACAAGAACAAATATAGATACAGACTGCATATAGATTTAAGGTTAAAACTCTCTTCGATACAAATAACTCTGTGAGTTATTGTTTTTAATGTTGATCATATAGAGAATACGAACCGACGTCATGCCGTGTTGCATGTCGGGGTGGCGCCGCCATTTTGACAGGATCGCCCCCTACTACTTGCACTGAAATGAATACAGATACTTGCTTACTTTTTGTTTTGTTTCTGCCATTAAGTGGAACATTCACATTTTTAAGGGTATCGTTTGCAGGGAACAGAAGCTATTTTATAGCATCGCATGATAATTTTATTTATTTTTTATTTTTTCACTGAAGTTTTGTAGAATTTCGTTTACAGTGTTCATCTGTTTACCGTGTCGCACACTGGACGCTCGCTGCTGCTTCAGCCATCATATGAATATCCAAATAAAAGTATGTGTTCAACACGCTGAGAAAAATCGATTCATTTATTTGTTGGAAACGTTTAAATGATGCTTAAACGAGCATATTGAGTAGGCCTACAACTGTTGTCATTGTAAATATTCCTTTCCACGATCCCAGAGAATCAGAGATTATGGGTCAGTCAGCGGACAGACGGACACGAACACACTGTATTTTTATATTTCAACAGATGACAAACAAATCAAAACCCTAGGAGCTTGTCAACAGTTTAGTAGTGAGTCCTTGCAAGGGCACCTTTTAAAAACGCTGGCTTAGTGTATTATGATGACATTATATTAAAAGATGTGCAGACGAGCCCTGAATATGAACGCAACGCTTTAACAGATATGTACATAATCTTGTGTTTGTCTCGGTGCATTAAGCGTTTCTTCATTCTTAAAAGCATTTGAATGTCCCCGTTCAAGTTCTACTAATTCACGAGCGGAGTGACCCAGCAAGCAATAGCCGTCATTTCACCGTCTCGGTTAACTATAGACCCGATATAGTCCGGCTATGTGTAACCCACTTTTAGCCAAAATAATCTTTCATTTGGTTACATGTCGTTTTTGCCAAAATAACTTGCGAGGTGTATGATATTGCATCATGTAAGTGAAGTCAACAGTGATTACAAGGTGTTTGGTTTCACATCTTTGACATGTTACATTGTGTAGGCTGTGCGTAGCCACGATTTAGCTCGTAGTAAGACCGGCTACTTGTAGCCCACCTGTAGTCAATCCTGATTTATTGTAGTTTTTGGACAGGAAGTGCATGAGATGGTTGATATCTCATCATGTTCGCAATGTCAATGATTTCTACAAGATTTAAGTGGCATTTCATGACATGGTCTATATGTAGTCACGATTTAGCTCTGAATTGGATAGGCTATGTGTAGTCTGCTTTTAGTCCACCCGGCGAAATCGAGGCAATTTATAGTCTAGTTTTTACGGCTTGGCTATAGCCCTGATTCAGACCAGCAATGAGTGTAACCAAAATAGTGTTTATTTTCGACCACAAAGCTTGTGGGATTCTTGATATGCTTGCATTTATACATAAATATGCAAGTATATATTTGAAACAGCATATTTTTGCTGTCACACAATCCTACATTCTACGATATCATATATATATCATATATATATATATATATATATATATATATATATATATATATATATATAATCAGGGTATAGCCAAGCCATATATTAATTATAATTATATACCACACACATATATGACTGTATTTAATTTGAAGTTAAATAAAAATTTGCAATTCTCAACCGCTAGATGGCAACTGTGGCTCTACTGAGACATGACCACTGGCAACGCGAGACTTGAACGTTAGCTCTCGATCACTGTTGCCAGATCTCGCGATAAACATTTCCGCATTTTACAACTGTTGGAGACGAAGAGCAAGCAACAGCAAATGTTAAAGCAAATTCTTTCCTGCTTTTGGTCTTGTAAGTATCTGTGTTTTTCATTTTGACATGTGTTTATTATTTATGTACATTATGTGTAGGAACCGTGACATTTTAGCGGGTAACAGTGCAGACTCAGAGTAAAACGTGGTTAGATTAACATACATGCACATGTACTGTATGTTTCCTTGTGCCCTAAAACTCTGTAATTATCTAAATACAAGGGGGTAAACATGAAACCTGTGCACCCTACTATTATTTGTTATGGAAGCCTTGTATATCTTTTAATCTTTTGATCATTATGAAATAAAAATGTGAGCTTTTGATTTGGCAAGGCAAGTTTATTTTGTATAGCACATTTCAACAACAATGTTCAAGGTTATTCAAAGTGCTTTACATAAAACATGGAATTTATGGAACTGAAAATTAATCAGGTTGTTTTATAAACCAAAAAAATATTGTTAACATTTTTTATTTAACTTTTTTTTTTGGTCAATGTTTTATATTTTTATTGTTACACGTTGTAATTTTCTTTTAATGTTTATTTGTATTGTATTTGTAAAACTTAATTTATTATTTTTTTTATCATTGTGCATTATCTTGAGTTCTTTTTCTAAATAAAACCTTTTATATTTAATTTGTTTGGACGGATTGTCATTTATGAGAACCTGTTATATTTAAGTGAAAAGAATCCTTTAGTCATTATTTAGTTGTCTATTGCATGCATAGATGTAATCATTCATTAGTAGTGTAATTGATGACTAGTCTATTTTTAGGTTATAGTTAGACGTTCATTAGATTTTCACTGACAGCCCAATTTTGCCTTATTTTAGCCTAGACCCGTATTAACCGTCTATTAGACATAAATATGTAGTTGTCTAATAGTTGTCTAATTGATGACTAGTCTACTCTTGGGTTATGGTTAGACGTCTATTAGATTTTCACTGACAGCCCAAATTCAGCCTTATTTTAGCCTAGATCCATATTCACCGTCTATTAGACATATATATGTAGTCGTCTAATAGTCGTCTAATTGATGACTAGTCTATTTTTGGGTTATGGTTAGACGTCTATTAGATTTTCACTGACAGCCCAAATTTTGCCTTGTTTTAGCCTAGACGACCGGGCTATGTTTTGACGGCTATTAGACGTCTAATAGACATAAAATTGCTTGCTGGGGAGTCAGACTCGCAAAAGGTAATGTTAATTATTAAACCAAAAATTTCAAAAAACACTCAGCAATGTGATTCTTTTATTGAGTGATATGCAGTGGGTTTAATCAGTGCCATTACTAAAAGATTTGCCATCCGGCGTCAAAAAACGTTGCTCATTGTCCAGTTCTCTCTCAGAATGATTATCAGAGTTACTATCACCATTATCGATGCAGCATTAATGACATACAATGGTGAAATTTTTCACAATCATGACAGAAAACAAATTACTGAACTAAACTCAATGACGGAAAGGCTGCGCGATCCTGTCAAGATGGCGTATAAACAAAGAAGTTACCCAGAACTCAACGCGGCGTGACGTCAGAATCGTATTCTCTATTATACGAGCAAGAATCTACCCCTAGCTATTTGGCACACCGCCTGTTTTATTTAACTGATCAACTCTTGTAATCTGTGTGCCAAAAATGCGCGACTCACTGAACAGCACAGAGAGAATGTGGTTACAGTGTAGTGAAGTGCAGATCAGCAGTCCTGACTGTTGTTTTGAGCAATACACCGAGTTTATTTCATTAACACTATGTTCCTCAAAACAATGTTTTATTTTCTCTGCCAGCTAAATTTCTAAAGCAAAGTCACAGATCATTGTGCGACTCGCAACATAAGGTGCACAGAGTAGCCTATTAAATTCGTGAATGAATCTTTGAACAAATCGGTTGAGTGATTCACCAGCCATACAGCCTTTTATTACTGAATGAATCAGCGTTTCGAGCGAATCGATTGAATAAAATGACTCATTAACACAGTGACTTGCTGCCACCTACTAGCGATATATCATATTCGTTTCATCTTGTAATTTATTTCGTATTTCTGTATTAAAAGCATTTTGTATAAAACATAACATTAATGTCACTGCATTATTTGCTCTGCTGTGTGAATGTATTTACGGACCTGAGCAACATTAAATTGTGAAAATACATCTAAAAGCAACTTCAGATGCTGCATTGCCAAGATGCCTTTGGTTGCAGCTCAAGATGCCTTTGGTTGAAACAAAATAGTGTCAAACTCTAATATTGACTAAATTTATGATTTTAAATTTAAAGATGGCATAGGCCTATATTTAATAAGATATAGCTATTTTAAAAAGGTAGCCTTATTTGACTAATTTATGATGGTAATACAGTAGATGGTAATATAAAAATATATATTCATCTCTGGCTTTATTGTTCAAAGTGTTATTTCATAGTCTACCCTTAAACACGTAAATGAACGGCAAGAACGCATTAAAAGTTTCTGTTTCTGTTCTGTTTTCAGTTAAAAAGGTGTCATTTGAGTTAATAATTAATGATTTTTACAAAGAAAAGTGATTCAATCAAAAACTTTAGCTTGATAAACTTTATCTTAGAGCTGCTTTAAAGCCAAAACAAAATCTGTCTATTAATTTTCCTATTATCACTGTGAAGCTGCTTTGTAACAATCTGTATTGTAAGAAGCGCTGTATAAATGAAGATGACTTGACTTGACCCTTGAATCCATTCTGCTCTGCGCTTCAGTACAAGCTTATGCATTCTCTCTGCGCTGTCCAGTGCGGTGCGCAGCCTCCGGCACACAGATTTTAAGAGTTGGTCAGCTGATTTGAGTGTGCCAGATAGTTTGGCTAGTTGTGAGAGCAGATGCCACATCAATTATTATTTAATATGATAAATTAGTATTTCCCGGCATGCAAATTTATGTGTAAACAGAAGAAAGCTCTGTCTAGGCTCTGCCCTGGCACGGGTTGTGTCGAGCCATTTATTAGTCTGGCTGTTTGATGAGAACGAGATTAAATGTAGTTGCAATAAACTCTGTAATAATCCGTACATATATCAGATAGTTATATAGGCTACTGTTGCGCGGAGCTGATTCTGGAGCTAAGAACTGATGGTGCGGCTTGATCTTTGGTTGACCAATCAGCGGAAAGGGGCGTTTTATTCCCGCCCATGTAGAGCTCGAATATTCAAGCTGTTTATCCATTTTGGTTTTATTGTTTTTCCATTTGGCGGATTAGAACAAAGTGTGATTAAAACACAAATAAAAATATGTAAAAACGACTCGAGATTTGTTTATTAATTCTAATGAGAAGGGTCGAATGTGTGATTTAGAAGACAAAAACGAGAAAACAAATTATCCGAAGGTACACGGTCCCCCGAATATCCACACTATTTCAAATGTGACGTTGATTTTACACGACAGTTCAACAAACAAAAGGGTATTAAGTGATGTACATTTTAAACAGTATTGTCAGTATTTTGCTCTATTTTGCAATGGAAGCCACAGCAGAACTGCAGCACACAAGCTGTTTCGTGAACGAATCTGCAGCTTTGAATGAACCAATGATTCAATGATCCATTCATAACTACAGCCGCTTGCTTTGATACTGAAAGAATGAATGACTCGATGATTCACTCATAAAAAGAGTGACTTACCCACCTACTGGTGGATTTAATGTAATATTTAAAAGTATCACTTTGTTTTTATCATCATTGTATTTATTGAATTTCTTAAGAATTATTTATTTTTTAAAGATATTCATAAAGGTAAAAAAAATGCTTTGGAAAAATCGATTTAAGAGGGCAAATTTTGTCCTTTAATGGAAAAGGTGTAACTGTACGCAGAAGGATGTTAAATCCCTCAGGGGGTATGACATTCTAGAAAGTTTGAGAACCACTGAAAAGGGATTTGTAGAATTGCACAAGTGCTACTGCTAAGAGTGCAATGTCAATACAGCCTGTTAACTTAATTCAAATTTTTCATAAGCTTAAATGAATTGGTCTAAAGAGAAAAATTACGACTATTTTGTCTAAAGATAAAATAGCTATCAAATTAATGTTGGTAACTGTAGCTTGACTAAAAGTAATGACTAAGACTTGACAAAAATGCAATGAACTAAAACTAGACTAAAATATGAAAGACAAAAATGACTAAATTCTGACTAAGACTAAGGAGCATTTTTGTCTGAAGATAAAGACTAAGACTAAATAAAAAATGGCTGCCAAAATTAACACTGGTTAGGTGCCATGCAAAATGTAACAAATAATTGCATAGCTCATTACAAATGTATTAGAGTAAAGAGTACATATTTATTAAAAAATGTAGTCAAATAGAAAGTAAAAGTTGCTAATAACTTTGATGCTCAGAAACAGGTACAAAATAGCCATAAATAACCTTCAGTACACTAACTAGGGGAGAGCGGGGCACAACCTAACGCTTTTTGACTTTCTCAGTTTGTGTAAATCTACTCAGGGTTCAGAGAATTTATTTTGTTCCACATTAATTTCACACATGTCTGGTACAAATGTGTGGCTTTGTTTCATTAATGCAGTGTATACCTTTTTCTTTATTTACCCCGAAAGAAGGGAATGACAACATGCCCCATAGGTAGAGCACATTGTAACGTGACCATATGACAGCTGAAAATGTGATCTGATCTAATCAAATTAATATACATGACAAACTAAAATATTGTCATTAAAAGACAATTATTATTTATTTCATATAAAATAATAGCATTTTTTTAGAAATTCAAATTGAAATAACTTTGACAATGAACACTGCAGAACACAGCTGTACAGCCTAGATCAAAACAATACAGACAAACAGCTCAAGAAACACATTCAGAAACACACAGAGCTGAACTCGACACTCTCCTCCCTCCACTCACAGCTCTCACTGAACACCAGACAAATAGACGAGCCAGTACCAATGCTGAACATTGATTAAAATAATATTTATGAATGTTCAGGTTCTTCCTCTCAGTCTTTATTCACCTTTTCTCCATGGTATCTCAACAGATATTCGTGAAAGTTAATTTTGCCAATTGTATTGGTAACTGTATAGAATAGCATAGCTCTAATAGCGGGTCACATTGTAACGCAGTGTTACAGCGAACCCTATATGTGCAACTGGATAGTATCTTCTGCTAGTTAGTGAAACCTTAAAGAACTAACAGATTGGAGATTAAATTAATATCAGATTTGTGTAATTTTAAATAAAAACAAATATATAGATGAAAAATGAACACTTACTTTTGCTATTGTTAAATGTTCAGTGATATCTTCCAAAGATTTCTGAATTTTGGACAATTTTTTTCTCTATATTTTGCCAATATGGCATCTAGTAAATATGCTAATTTTCATCATGTGTGGAAGTATTTAAACCATGTGTGTTATAATTAACCCCACGTTAGTTTGTGTCCCACGCTTCCCTAATTACATTTACACAAACGCTATCCTGGTTTTGGGAAATAGACTGTAATTTTAGGATGATTCATACAATTGTTTCTACAAGGTTTATGATGCTTTTGGGAAATGTGGCCCTGTAAGTTTTGATCTGAGAGAGTGAAGAGTGTGTCATTGATCTCTACAGGTTGTGGGATTGTGGTGTCACAGATGAAGGTTGTGCTGCTCTGGCTTCAGCTCTGAGACCAAACCCCTCACACCTGAGAAAAATGCATCTGTCTGGGAATAAACTAGGAGACTCGGGAGTGAAGATGATTTCTGCTGTACTGGAGAATCCTCACTGTAAACTGGAGGATCTGGGGTAAGATCATTTCTCTGATAGTCACATGATCTGGTGCTCAGAGAGACATATTTTTAAATAGTTCATAGTGAGACCAAAACTAAACTAAACTAATGAAATAATAAATAGTACAAAAACAAATAAACTCTATCAATAAACATGATGATGAAAAAAAGGTGCAGAAAGAAGCAAAATGAAGAATGTTAATTTGTGATAACTGAAGAGGAATTTCATTAAATTCACATTATATTGTCTCCATCTATAACACTGTTAGTGTGAACATGATTAGATGAATATTAGCTACATTATATCATACAGAGATGCTTTATTAGTTATCTTTAAAACATATATGGGCTTCTGAGAGAGTGAAGAGTGTGTCATTGTTCTCTACAGGTTCAGTAATTGTGGTGTCACAGATGAAGGTTGTGCTGCTCTGGCTTCAGCTCTGAGATCAAACCCCTCACACCTGAGACAACTGAATCTGTCTGGGAATAATCTAGGAGACTCGGCAGTGAAGATGATTTCTGCTGTACTGGAGAATCCTCACTGTAAACTTGAGAAGCTACAGTAAGATCATGCATGACTCTCATATGAAACTGTCACTGTGAATTTTGCAATTTCAATAATTCAAGTAAAATGGAATAAAATGCAGGGAAAACTATTATTACATTCATTCATTCAAATTAACATTCATCAATTTAAATATACACAGTACACACATGTTATGTACACTAACTTTTCTTTTGGATGAGATTAATCGTGATTAATCGTTGAACAGCTCTAGATAAACCATATATTGTTGCAATCATGTGTTTATTGTCTCCTAAACGTTTCTATCTGCGTGTTATAGTGATCTCTGGAAGAATTGTTCATGTTATGAGATTTCCTGGAATGTCACATGATATATGATACACCCGGCGCGACACAAGTGTTTTTTGCTAGTTTCAGCCTGATGTATTTATTATTTTCACATCCTGCGCCACGTTGTGTAAATAGCAAATTTGTGAGATTTGTGGGAGTGCTGATCTGAAAACGAGGTGTGTTCAGGCGCATTGTTGGTACGTTACTATTTTGAGGCAAATGAAATAGACGCCATTGACCAACTGAAACCTGCATGTACACTCTGATTATTACACACACAGGGACGCGTAGCAGCACACAAACATGCCAAATATTAAAAATAAAAGGATTACAATGTAAGAGATTATTATTGTGTGCATAAAGATGAAAATGCTTTGGTGGAAACCGGCTTTTCCTGTAGATGGTCTGGTGGCTTTAACCTCGCGCACGAGCAGATCCGTTTCCTCGCTAGAGTATAGAGTCCTCGATTCAGTTTTTCTGCTTGCAAATACTGCCCTGTAAATATTACTCCTCTCTTTAGAAATTTGACATAAACATATGATGATCTATCAATATTTCTCCAAATGTGAACTAAAAGCCCTGAGAGACGTTGTTTTGTCAACCATTTTCATAACGACCGGACAGGAGTATTTTTCTGAATGGATGCTGCTGACGCTCATAATTCATATTAAAGACATTGAATCTGTTTTTAATTTTCATAACTCCTGACACAAATTAAGACATAACTGGCACTATAAGTTTTTCAGAATAAAATAAAGGTCAAATACTGAAGCTTGAGTCTGAGATCTTGTTAATGATGTATAGTTTGTTGAGGTAATTACAATCATTTACATTGAAACTCTGAACTAATATTAACAGAGTACTTCAGTGTATCGACGTCCAGATGAAGCTTAAGAGGTTAATTACTCACCCTGATGTTGTTTCTTTCGTTCATCTTTGAAGCACAAATGAAGATCTTTATGATGAAATCCGAGAGATTTCTGTCCCTCCATTGACAGCTACACAACTACCACTTCCAATCACCAGAAAAACAGTCAAGACATCATTAAAGTAATCCACGTGACTGCAGTGGTTTAACCTCAGTTTTATGAAGTGTCACGAGTGCATTGTTTGTGTAAAAGAACAACCTTATTTACCACTTAATTTACAAAATATTAATCTCCAACACATTCTCACATCAACATCTGGTCTCGCATCAACAACACACATGCGTCGTGTTGCTCTCGTACTGATAGTCACACTGAAAAACACATTCAGTCAGTATTAACACAGTCCATTCATTTTAATTGTAGGAGAAAACTGGAGAAAGTTGAACTTTTTTCCAGGTTTAACCTTTAAAGACCTAGAGCATTTTGGGGGCTCCTGACTCGCCTGCACTTTTCTCTGGTTTCCTAACCCATTCTAGCAGTCAGCATCAAGTGCCATATATAATTTTAAACAGGACAACTTGAAGTTTCAGTTTTGCTCATTTAAAGTGCCAATTTTACATTTATTTTGTCTGAAAATGGATAAAATTCCCAGAATTTAAAAAAAAAACACCAGCAGAATCTAGTGTTTTTACTGTAAACTCAGCCAAAACCTCCTGAAGTTTTTTTTTTTTTTTTTTTTTTTTTTTTCTTTTAAAAAGTTATATTCGGATGTTTTAAAATCAGATGAAATTTTGTCGCAACCGAGTTCGTTCTTTCAAGGTCGCCTGGCAAGACTGGACTCCACAAGAACGCAAGTCCGTTCTCTGCGTTCTTGGAATTGAGAAACAGCAATAGACTGTAAAAAAAATCGTACAAGATCCTAAAGATCGTACTCATCAAAGAGTTAATGCGGTTTCTCTGGCATTATTATAATAAAAAATGTTGAGCGCATTATTGTAACACAAGCACATCAAATACGCAAGCAGGAATCTCTCAGCTCACAGTCGCTCGCTCTCGCTCAGATATTACATGTGCTCAAACTTTGTCCTCCTGAATCTAGAATTGTCTTCTCTCCAGGATTTAATGTTGCCAGAAGCGCAATAATAAGTGGACACCCACCGCCAGAAACATTCATTGGCGCATATGCCAAGTTTGCCAACAAATGTAAATCCATATTTACAGAGCGTAGTAATTGTAAATCTGTCTCGCACGTGTCCCGCATTGTTACATCTACTGTCCTGCAACAGATCAATAGTCGGGTGGTCACTCTAGGCCAGACCCAACATGAAGATGTGATGCTGAAGCAGAATGAATCTCTCACTAACTTTGGTTTTGCATTTTTTTTTTAACTTTAACATGCTTTTTATTTAGAGTTTTCTTCGACCTTTTAGGCTTTTACATTTAGACTGATGTATTTTTACATTATGCAAGATCTGAATATACAGACATCCAATACTATATAATATTCAATATAATACTGTACTTGCAGTACATACAATATACTATATATTCACCTTACTTAGTTGTGATTACTGTTTTTATAATTGCAAAATTAGTTTACTGTGTTACAATATACTTTTCTTCTGTAACTACATGCTCTGGATGCTGTTCTCCATTTTTTGATGTAGTGTCAGAGATCGTATATTATAGGGAGATAAGAGGGTCTGTATCTCTTACCATTGAAGAAAGCATATCGGCTAACTTAGTTTTTTTCCAACTGCTTACACACATTTTCAAAACTTTGTCTCTTTTTTTCAAAACTTTACACACAAATCCAAGAATTGCACACACAAAATGCAAAATGCCTCACATCTCTTGCAAAATGAAGCACTGCATTCAAAATATCACAAACACATCTCAAAAGCAAACATTTGTCTTACTTTGTAAACACATTTGCCATAATATTCTATTTCTGGATATATCATACACACACAGTTATTCAAAATCTAAAGCTCTTCATTCATACGCTGCTATGTACATTTCTGTACAAGATTGAAAGTAATTGGCAGAAAGATGTTGAAAAATACATGGTAAGCATGAAAGCAAGATTGAAACTTTTTTTTTTTTTTTTTTTTTACTGCAAGCATTTGTGGTTGTGAATACAGTATTGCACAATACAAAAGAAAATAAATACATCAACCATATGTATTCGGACCCAAAAAAACAAAAAAAAACAAAAAAAAAAAAACTAGCAACCAAACAAACTAGCATAATTTTGAAAAAGGTGAATATTCCAAAGGAATGGTGCGTATGTGTGTCCTGGTAGAGGACCAAATATCCCCACAGGTAAAGTAATACCAGTGCATTTTGACTTTGTTGGGACACTTTTACAGTTTTTGTCTATTGCTTGAACACTTTTTGCAAAACTTTGGCTCATTGTGTCAAAACTTTAAACACAAGTGCACAAGACGGAGCCAGCGCTATTCAGACGCAAAATTCAGTCAATACATGCATACATCGTCTCAATCGTGTATTTACTGTCTTGAAAAGTGTTTTGAATAGCCATAGTTAGCGATCTCTGGCCTCTGTTAGTTACTGGATTGCCTATTCTTCTTTAGCAGGCATTTGTGGACTAACGGTGCACAGAGCACCCTCCGGCTGCAAGTATGAATTGAAAACACAGTATCCAGCGCTCATAGTAATGACAATAAATCCTGAATCAGTATTACTCCTCTGTATAGAAAATTGACAAACATATGAGAATCCATCAATATTTCATGGCCACGACAAAACTAAGTGAACCGAACATATCCCGTCCCGGTCACCGTATTTATGAACATCTAAAATAGCAGAATGTTTTCTGTCATGGGTAGGTCTAGTGGTAGGGTTAGTGTAGGGGGATATAATATACAGTTTGTACAGTATAAAACCATTACGCCTGTGGAATGGAAGCAGGGTCGGTGTCTCCACATGCCTCCTCCATTGCCTGTGTTATTTTGACAAAAAAAATCCTCAATAGGGTTTAGAAATGATGAACATGGAAGCAAGTAGACAACAGAAAAGTTGTTCAAAACCCATAACTTGACCTTTGGCCTAATTATAGGCCTATTCTAAAGCCATGATTGGTTGGTGTTAAGTAAAGCAATAAGTGTTTGTGCATGTGAGGAGTTAGTGTGAGGCACTGATGAATTAGTGCGGCATTTTGATTGGTTGAGTTTGAAAAAGGAAATCAAGATACTTCCTGTTAGATTCTCTTACATAGAGAATTGTGTGTTGTGTTTTGCAAAAAATGTTTTATGAAATTGAAAAATGAGTCAAAGGCCAAGAATTAGTGTGTGGTTTTGCAGATTTGGTGTGTGGTTCTGCTTTTTGAGTGTCAAGTTTCAAAAATCCTGTGACATGAAAAGATTTTGTGTGTAAGCAGTTTGAAAAAACTTTAATCACGTGCGGCTCCTCTCAGCCTATCTTGTAATGGCAGTGACAATATATATCAATAATATCAGTCACAATATTCCCTAGTCTGCCTTCTCTTAAAATACATTTTTATCAAGCTAAAATCTACATATAGTTCGCATTGAAAGTATTGTTTAGTGTAAAACATGCTGGAGATTAGCAAACAGGCTGTCAATTAATTAAATGATTAGCTATTTCCACACAAAACTGTTTAATCAGCACAAGAAATGTGTTTTAACAACTGTGAAATCTGCTATTTCTCAATATTTCAGTGATCTGCTAATTAAAAATGCTTATCACTTGTTTCTGTATTTGTTTTATATATTTTTTTCAATACTTTTGAGCTGTTGTTGTTGCAGAAGTAGAGGTTTATACTATATTTAAAGATTGTAACATTCAGTCTTCATTTCTGTCATGCTGTGTTTAAGCATTTGTAAATAAGATCAGAAAGATCCATGATTTTGGTATGGGGTAAACTTGTATGAAGAGAAAATTTAAACCTTTTAGAAACGTGTTAATTGACTGCATTTTGTGTGAAAATGACATGAATTGTGTTAATGGTAAGGTCACAACAGACGGATGTTGTGTTAATTGTGTTTAGAGATTTAAAACTGTGATACAGATTGAATAAAATTATGTTAGAAATTGAAAAACACTGTAAACACAAACTCTCACAGTCAGGACTTTGATACATGAAGAACATGAATTCATCCTTAATGACCGTCACATCCATCTTTTTTCTGTGATCATCTTTCCATATTATTTAATGTGATAATTTGTTAACATAATTTATTATATTTTTATATTAGTTTTCCCTCACACACACACACACACACACACACACATAGTGTAACTCAAATCAAACATGGGGATTTGTGCTTTTGTTTTTGGTTTCTTTTTAATAATGAAGTCTCTGTTGATCTGATCTGCGAGAGTGAAGAGTGTGTCATTGTTCTCTACAGGTTGAGTAAGTGTGGTGTCACAGATGAAGGTTGTGCTGCTCTGACTTCAGCTCTGAGATCAAACCCCTCACACCTGAGAGAACTGGATCTGACTGGGAATAAACTAGGAGACTTGGGAGTGAAGATGATTTCTGCTGTACTGGAGAATCCTCACTGTAAACTGGAGACACTGAAGTAAGATCGTTTCTCTGATAGTCACATGATCTGGTGCTCAGAGAGACATATTTTTAAATAGTTCATAGTGAGACCAAAACTAAACTAAACTAATGAAATAATAAATAGTACAAAAACAAATAAACTCTATCAATAAACATGATGATGAAAAAAGAGGTGCAGAAAGAAGCAAAATGAAGAATGTTAATTTGTGATAACTGAAGATGAATCTCATTAAATTCACATTATATTGTCTCCATCTATAACACTGTTAGTGTGAACATGATTGGATGAATATTAGCTACATTATATCATACAGAGATGCTTTATTAGTTATCTTTAAAACATATATGGGCTTCTGAGAGAGTGAAGAGTGTGTCATTGTTCTCTACAGGTTGATGTATTGTGGTGTGACAGATGAAGGTTGTGCTGCTCTGGCTTCAGCTCTGAGATCAAACCCCTCACACCTGAGACATCTGGATCTGTCTGGAAATAAACTAGGAGACTCAGGAGTGAAGATGTTTTCTGCTGTACTGGAGAATCCTCACTGTAAACTGCAGGAACTGAGGTAAGATCATCTCTATCATAAAGACTGTAAGTGAATAAGGATTAATATGTAGATAGTGCATAAAAAATATCCTTTGGCGTAAACCCCATCCGGCGGTTCAGTGACAGATTCCTGCTTGATCCGTCAGATCCTGCCGGCAGTAGAAGGAAGGGGTGAGGAGTCTTCCTTAAAACATTTTTTAGATCTAAATATATTATTATTGGGCAAAAGAAAGTAAAACTAACAGTTAAATAAACCAAACAAACTACAAACCAGACAACAGACCCAGGTTACAGTGAAGAGGGTTTTTTAAATCACAAATGTTTGGTGTAATTCAACTTATCTTGTAATGCTTGAGCAAACAGACCAACTTTTCAAAAGTGTGATCATTGCCTCAAAATGTGTATCTGCAGCTGAAAAGAGGGAAGTTTTGTGTGGTTCACCTGAATAATTTTTACATGAATAATGTGACCAAAATAAATCATGATAAAAAAATATTTTGATATCTATAGAAATCTTGAAAAAAAAATGCTATCAGTCAGATTGATCTTTAATTTATTTATTTATTTATTGATTGATTGATTGATTGATTGAAGAATCACACCATCACATACAAAAGGGAACAATTACACTTAATGGCGACCAGTTTGAAATAACTTCATTCTGTCAGAACTGAAAATCTGTACTTAAATACAAGTGCTGTTACATTGCTGAATACTCAATTACAAGTAAAATTACTGGTGTGAAAAAGTACTGAAGTAAAAGTAAAAAGTACTCTTCTCAAAAACTACTCAGAGTACTAGTTACTGGTTACTTTTTAGCTGGCGATATTTAATGAATTACTGTACTAATATATATTCAATCAAATCATAGATCTGTGTAGAAAATAAGTTTTACCTTTTTGAATTAGTGGTCACGATACTGGAGTTTCTAACTTCAATACGATACCATGAAAAATATCAATATTCAGTATAATTTTCAATATCGGGGGAAAACCGCAACATACTGTAACTGCCATATAGATATTTTAATATCTCAATTTGTGTCCATCCATTTTGTCAAGGCCATCATTATTTTCAAGCTTCAAAAATCTCAAGACTCATTGTAACAGTAATCCATTTGAATGGAGCGTTTAATTCAAGTCTTCTGAAGAGACACGTCCACTTTATATGATGAACAGATTTTAATTTAGGCTTTTGTTTACATATTTAAACATTGATTAATTATCATATAATCTCACTTAAACATTTCTTCACTCTGTGTATTTGTCTTTACAATAGAGTAACTTTGTTGCAATAGTTTACATGCAGCACAAGAAAGATTGATTTCAAACTTGATTTCAAACTAAATTCAATTTACAAAAAAGATGAATAAACATTAAATAAAAACAAATTAACTCAATTCAGTTGAGGAAAATGACAACACTTATTTTTATATGCAGTGTTTCTTAAGAGAATATAATATGTTGTTTATTTAAATAAACTGAACATCAGAGGGGTTTGACCTGTAATGTCTGTACAATGTAGTGATGCAGTTAGACAGACTAGGTTATTTATATGTACAAATCATACAAATGCCTCATTCTGAAACATTTCTAACATTGTAAAGAAATTAAAGAGCCACCTTTGATTTTTCAAAGTCTTTCTGGTGCATTTCAGTTTCAGCCAGTAAGATTTCCTGTAGAATTTTCATCGGTCAGGAGGTCTATTCTGATTGGTTGATAACTTTTGACAATGTTTAATCCAGAAGGAAAGACAATTAAAGGGATAGTTCACCCCAAAATGAAGATCTCCTGTTGATCTACTCACCCTCAGACCATCAGAGATGAAGGTGACTGTTTTTCTTCAGTAGAAAACAGTAAAGAAGATTTTTAGCTGAAACCGTGGTCCTTGATCAGATACTGGCGCTGGATTATTTATTTATGTGTCATTATCTTATGTGTACTATTCATCATTTTAAATATTATGGTTATCGTCAATACCAGTATATTGTGACACCTCTAGCCTGAACAAATAAGAATTTAATCGAAATACTGATTAAAATCAACTAGTAAACTAAAACATAATAATTCCCAGAAATACCAAGAAGTAAATCACTGCAATATGAAGGAAAAACAATTATTAATAAAACAAGATTGACATTGAATAAACTCTCATCAAAATAACATGAGCACCTCAGAATGCTGGAGAAACACAATCAATGATGTGCAGATACCAGTGTCATCATGTGATGTGTGAATATCATCACAGAGAAAGAGTCGATTATTAGCAGAGGTGGGAGCAAGTCACACGTGTTCAAGTCACAAGTGAGTCTCAAGTTCCTACCATCAAGTCTCAAACAAATCTCAAGTCACAGTGAACACAAACAGGTCAAGTCGAGTCCTGCTAAGAGTCAAGTTACAACACCAAACAGAGACAAGTAGAGTTTATATTGACCTCGAACTTATTTATTTTTCCTTCAGAAATTATGAACTTTCATACTTTTATGCCATAATATTAATAATAATAATATAATTTATTATAGTACTTATTCACAATTATTACAATTTTGAATTATTATTATAACAATAATACGTAAAATGTTGAAGGTGAATTCACAAGTGTGATGCATTAATTATATTGGTTTATTAGTAAATGTCATTTTATTTAACTTTACTTAAATATATTTTATGGAATATCACCGGCAGGGAAGTGACAGAAATTAACTTTACATTAAGAGCCAATATTTGACTTCCTAAACTGATTTTCAGGGACATTTTTAAACATTTTCAAACCAAAAGGGATTTTTTTTTAAGGGATCTTAAAGGTGAATGCATTTACACTGCAATTACAACAGCATTAAAAATGTTGATATTAATTTATTTAAATATAGAATTTTGAATATAGAAAAAAATGAGATGGGGAAAAATTATATATTATACTTTTAATTGACCCTTCGCCGGGAGTTTGATGACAAGCAATCTAACCAATCAGAACGCAGAATCCACCATTTTGTCCGACAAAGCAGTCAGGAGTCAGATTAACCTTGGTGGACTTAAACTTGAAAAATGGAGTGTATTGACGTCTTTCTGCATTTGAAACAACTTTCCTTCTCATGTTCATTCATGTTTATTTGATGCTAAAAATGAACTAGTAGATGATCGGTTTACGAGCCTCTTGAGCTGAGGAGCTACAGCGATCTGTCACGACACATTAAAGAGCCACAAAACGGTATTTATTGTTTTAATTTTTTTTTTTTTTAAACTACACATTTTGAAAGCTCAGACTTTGTTTAATATTATAAGTAACCTGCTGTCTTGTCTGTCGACATGTTGTCAGTGTCCTCTATGCTCCACGATGTAGTTTTCACTCTGTGTGGCGTGACAGCACCATGGCTTTTCGGACAAAGCAACAGTAACTGAAATTATGAAATTAAAACAGCCAGTAGGTGGCAGTAAATCACTGTCTTAATGAATGAGTCATAGAAGCATTCATTAAACTGATTCAAAATGGCCGATTCATTCTGGAACAAAGCAAGTGACTGAATCACTGAATCACTGAACCGATTCGTTCAAAACTCCAGATTCATTCAGTAATGAAACACCACTGTGTGTTGGTGCTGCAGAGACACATGCCTCTTTTGCTGTGGCTTGTTTGAGATATTGTTGTTGTGAGAAATAGAGCAAAAACATTTAACTTTTAGTTCACTGAACTATTGTATAAAATTAATATCACATTAGCAGCCGTGCTAGTATTCTGGAAATATTGCTTAAATATCATATGTTAAAGATAAAAAGCTCATACTAGGGCCATTTTGGGGCCATCATATCTTGAATTTTGGGTGCATTTTATTAATTCTGGTGTCATTTGTAATAATGTCTGACCCTGCTTTATACAGGAACATCAATAAATCACTGGTATATCATTAACAGTTTTGTGTATTGTTTTCTGTCACTAGAAAGAGTGAAGTATTTGGCATTAAAGCACAATGATTTAAAATAAAACGTGCCAAATCTCAGTGAATTTACATTACATTAATTATAAAACATGCCATCATTAATTATCATTTTAATATACTGACAACCTTAAGCTACAGTTGAAAAAATAATTTTTTATAAAGTTTTGACCAAATTTTGTATGTGTTTTGACCATTTTTTCTCTCTAGATTTAGTCAAATTAACTAACAAACAGGTTAGCTTACATGCTTTCCTTTGTGAAGTTGGAGGTTGTGATGGTCGTGTCCGATCGATACCCCTTGACAGTTTTTATGCTGCAAATCTCCTTTTATAAATATTGTCTGTTTCGAAGTGTTTATATCCAACAGAAACAATGTTGGGAGATCTTCTTCCCTCTGTATTTAGCGCTCTCACCCGCTGTATGTTTTTCTGTGCTTGTGCAGCGTCACGTGATTGAGCAAACTCTGATCTTCTGTAGCTTATTTTGATAAAAATCAATTTAATTACTTTAGTTGTTATTAAGTCATTCTCAAGTCATTGGATCTCAAGTCAAAGTCATTTTCTTCATTTAGTCAAGCAAGTGTAAAGTCCTTAACACTCTGAGGTCTGAGGTATCGCCGGCGATACCACCACGTTTTTTTCTTACCAGTGTGAAAGAGACTCAAAATTAGGGTGGCCATACGTCCGGATTTTGGCCGGACAGTCCGGATTTTAAGCCCCCTGTCCGGCGTCCGGCACAGCCTCAAGCCGGACACTCATTTGTCCTCCTTTTTAGAGTTGCGCTGAATCAGCCTAAAAAAACCCGCTCTAGAATCTTTATTAGGACGCAGCAGCATAGCGTCTAATGCCGTAAGATCTCTGGTCAAACAAACGATTGGCTGAAAGCGGTGTCAAATAAATATCTGATATATCATTGGTTAAAAACATAAACAAGCCTCCATGTGCTGGCTACGTCAAATCATCACGTTAACATGCCGAAACGTCAGACCTCGTTTAATCCAGAATGGACAAAAGAGCACGAATTTATAGCAAAAAGCAGCAGAGACGCTTTTCATGGATTTTGCACACTGTGTCGCTGTGAAGTGGACGTTAGTAGTCAAGAGAAATCCGCCATTGACCGACATGCCAGCATGGAAAAACATAAAAGTAACCGACGAGCTGCAGGTACGTCTTCCCTGAGGTCATTTTTTCGAGAAGCATCATCAGCTCAGGATGACAAAATCTCCGCTGCAGAGCTTTGTAAAGTCTATCATGCAGTCAAGCATCATCAGTCATACAGGAGTGTCGACTGTGGAGTGAAAGTGGACAGAGAGATCTTTAGTGACTCATCTACAGCTAAGGGGATGACCTGTGGGAAAACAAAAGCTAAGGCTTTGTGTGAGAATGTCCTAGTGCCCTACTCTGTACGTATATATTCAGATTACATCAAATTAAACAATCTGCCTTTTTCAGTGGTAACGGACGCAACAAACAAAGGTACGACCAAGTTTTTCCTGATTGTACTGAGTTAATTGCGCTTTGAGGAAGGTGTGCAACATGCACTGTCAGATTTTTATAGTGACAGCAACAAAACTTCAGAGGCTATAACAAACCAGCTGCTGGCTAAACTGGAGATGTCTGGTCTTGATGTGAAAAACATCAACGCCAGTGTCAACTATGGAAAACACAACAGTGTTTATCAGAAATTGAAACTGGCTCAGAAGGATGTGCTACCTGCAAATTGTTTAGCCTATATCCTACACAATGCAACAAGACAGGCAGCAGGCAGCCTGGATTTGGATGTTGAAAATGCTGTGCTCAAGGTTTACAGCCATTTTAGCATGTCAGCAAGCAGAACAGCACAGTTGAAGGAATTCTGTGAGTTTGTGGAAATGGAAGAATGCAACCTGCTACGGCATTTCGTCACAAGGTGGTGGTCCTGCTTCCAACTATTGACAGAATACTGAAGTATTGGAAGCCCCTGACCAGCTACTTTCAGAGTGAAGGTGAGGAGCAATGCTCCCAGTTTTTGTGGAAATGTTTTGGAGAGGAAAGCATCGAAGTGTCTGAGACATATTTTCTTTTCCTCAAGCACATTCTTAAAGTCTTCTCAGACACCATTGAAGCACTTGAGGCCAAATCGTTCAGCATAACATGTGTGTTTAAGGTAATGACTGAACTGAAACAGAAACTTGAGAGAAGGATGACGGACAGGTTCTTTGGCTTTACTGTGAACAGCAGACTCAAGCAGCTACCCCTTACCTGGCAAATAAATGTGTGGAGGATTTTCTTGGTTTCTATGAAAGAGCCAAGAAATACATAAGTGAAAGATATGACTTCTCTGAGAACAGCTTTCATAGCAAAGTGGCAAAGCTTGACCTCACAACTGCTGTGTCATATGAAGAATACAGTGATGCTGTCCAGGCCTGCAATCTGAAAGACATTGATATGGATGGACTGTATGATGCCATGGTGAAAGCTTCCTTCACCTCTCCGGAAATGGAAGGTTGCCACAGTGAGGAGCGATATCTGAAACTGTTTTCCAAAGCAGATGAACCACTTGTGAATCTCAGGAAGATCAGCGCCTATATTTTCTCCATCCCATGCAGCAATGCACACACAGAACGAGTCTTTTCAATGATGACATCTGCATGGAGAAATGAGAGGAATCGTCTGGATGTGGACAGCGTCAAGGCTGAGCTCCAAGTTTGTGTCAATTTCACCTTACCCTGCACAGATATGTACAAGAAGTTCCTTGGAAACAAAAAACTATTGGATGCATCCAGGAAAGGGCAGAAGTATTGCAGATAGACAATCAACTATTTGGTGAGTACACTAGTCTTATGTGTTCTGTGTAGTCTTATGTGTGTTCACAAATCTGATGCAGTTAGTTTACTGTGTATTGTATTTAACGAAGCAAATATATATAGGCTATACTCATTTCCTGTAGGAAGCTCTTAAGCCAAATTGATCTCTAATGCAGCATTTTGATTTTATGAATGGGCTACATGAAATATGAATATGTATTGGGTTTAAAACAATACAGATTTTTGAGGGCTGATAACACTATTTTGCTATGTTTTTTATGTGTACCGCAGGAGATGAAGAAGCCCAGGGGCAATGGGGGCTTGCCTTGGTGGCCATGATGACCCTAGAGGTGCTGTTGTCGCCTGAGCTGCTGCAGAGGGTGAACTTCTGTGTTAAGAACTGAAATGTGTATTTATTTATTTTTCGCATTCATTAATTGTTTATGTATTTCTGTTATTTCCAGAAGTCCAGAAATGTTATGTTTTCAGGCACTGTGCAAGACTTTTTTGAAACAGACATCACAATGTCTTGAATAAATACAAATACTGTGAACAAACACTTTTTGCCTCTTCTGTTACACACAGGTCTACATCAAATTGTGCGGCAATGAATAGAGTAGGCTTTTTCAGAATCACTGTATCATGATACCATCGATATAATGGACAAAATTGTATTACGAGTACATTGTAGTTGCGAGTACACCAGAGTCCTCTGCAATTATTCTTGCCTCACTAAATGCCGCAAAGTGTCCTACTTTTTGGTGTTATAGAAATGGCCACCCTACTCAAAATACTCCGTCAATGTTGCACATACAATTAAGAGTTATACACCATTTTAATCTGTGGAATATCTTCTTTTATTTGTGTACACTCAGAGTAAAAACAAAATGTTGTGCTTTTTGTAAAATAAAGAAAACTAACATGATGCGTGATCTCTCGTCTCCCTCTGAACGAAGTCCAATCTGATAGTTCTCAGAAAATGAACTGTAACTTAGTGAATACTAATCACAAAAAATTTACACTTATGTCTAAAATAACGTTGAAATGTCAGGTTTTAAATCGTGTAAGTCAAATCGAAAACAAACATTCTGTGTTTATGTAATCTGTATGAAAAGAGACACATGTCAGAAGTCTGTGATTCAGCTCATTATCCGCTAATGCGGCCACACCCACGGAGCCAGCGCTATTCAGATGCAAATTCTGAGGCAATACATGCATACATCGTCTCAATCGTGTATTTATTATCTTGAAAAATTTTTTGAATAGCCATAGTTAGCGATCTCTGGCCTCTGTTAGTTCCTGGATTGTCACATGACCTGTTCTTCTTTAGGAGGCATTTGTGGACTAAAGGTATACAGAGCGCCCTCCGGCTGCAAGTATGAATTGAAAACACAGTATCCAGCGCTCATAGTGATGACAATAAATAGTAAATAAATATTACTCCTTTGTATAGAAAATTGATATAAACATATGAGAATCCATCAATATTTCTCCAAATGTGCATGTTTTTAAGCATATTAAGAAATTACGGTCAATATAAGATTTTAAGAGTCAAAATGTGAATCTTGAGTCTTAGATCTTTTTAATGATGTATAGTTTGTCAGCTGCACATTAACATTTAGGCTATATAATATAACAAATATAGTAGCCTACATGAAATGCCATAGAGGTAGGAATGTTCAGACGCTTTGCATCTCAGAAATACATTATATTTTAAAGGGGCTCTATGTAAGATTTTTACTTTAATAAAGCATAAAAATACCCTAATATGTTTGCAGATATTTAGGAAACATGCTAAGTTCACCTACTTGTTTCTCAGAAAAACACTGTTACAGCCAGATATTCTACTTCGAAAATGTGCATTCTGTGTTGGAATGTCTGTTTTTGTTTTGGTCTGTGAGAAACCTCGTGCTGCCAGTTTATCCAATAGTATGTCGACATCGCAGGTTGCCAGTTGGCGGAAAACACAGCGTATTGCAGCCATGGAAACCAGCAAACAAACTGGGTCAGAGAATCAGGCAATAACGTCAGCTGCGCGTTCCCGCTCTCTTCTCTGTCACGGTGAAGTGACACACACCCGCGCGGGCGCCTCCTTTCACTCACTCGTCTCATTCGCTCCGGTTAAATAGTGCTTGTATTGCGCATTTAGTCATTCCCGCAGGTCTCGCGCTCACACCGAAAGCGCGTGCACTACTGATCTATATTAGTGGAGCGACCAAGCCACGCTCAGTCTCAAACAGAGACAGAAATCAAACAGAGTCACAAGTACCAAAATAAGCGCCTTCCTGCGCTTAAACTGTCAAATACATACAAAAGTATGTCAAAAGCAGCGGCACAGGCAATCTTGGCGAATACACAGATAAACACAGTCAGTTTTTAATCGTTAAATAGCTAAGAAAGTGAACTCATGTTGTGTGTAACAGTATTGGGTCCGTTGAACACCGTTAATAGACTCTTAAAGGGACAGCAGTCCAATATTCCTGCTGCTGTCTGTCATGTTAATCAAAGAACAAAAGACAAGAAAATCACTTTCTGCTCTTGACTGAATATGTTTTATAACTTTAATGGTAAGAATTGTTTGCAATAAAGACTACAGAAATGAAGGTAACCAATGCAAAATAACACAATGTGTTATTTTACATTTGATTACTTTAATTTCTGTAGTATTTCTTACCTGAATAAAAACCCAGTTAACCCAAAAAACTTAGTTTCATAGCTCTCTTTATTCTATTGCATTTATTTGAGCTGTTTATATTTTATTGCTGACTTTTACTTTTTTTAATGAAAATAAACCTCTGCATTGAAGAAAAGTAGATTTTTGTTTGTATATGTTGTCATTTATAGTTCTTAGAAAGAAAATCGGAATCAGCAAAAAATATGTATCGGCCGATCACACTAACAAAAAATCGGAAATCGGAATCAGCCAAGAAAATTGCAATCGGTGCATCTCTACTAAAAAGCCTCTGAATCCATCTAAATATCTTTATGAACAACAGCATATCAAAACAGATAAATCAACTCATCAACTTACAGTGTTTGTCTCCTCAGCTTTCATTGTCAGTTGCGCTCCCTATTGTTGCTGGCAACCATATGCTGTAAAAGCTGGCAACCCGCGTCTTTGAATTAGGGGGCGGGCCAAACAATATTTTGAATTTGGACTGCAGTACCTATTTTGAACACTGGGTGTCATTCCTACAGAGAGCCCCTTTAAAGTATATTAAAATAGAAAACCATTATTTGGTTAGAGACTTTAAAAATAAAAAAAAATGTGTTCAATCTTTTGACTGGTACTGTAATTTAACATAGGCCTATACAATTTTCTTCACATCATGTGCAATAATATGTGCATGCATGAGATCACAAAAATCATGTTTTTTTGTCCAGGGTGGACATTAATCCTTTTATCAGCATGATCACAGAGGGTTTTTTCACAGCCTACCTGACTGAAAGAGCTCATTATTTATGCAGGTCATTACAACTCATTATGCGATTCTTTTGTCTTCTCAGCTGTGATTTACAGGATTATTCATGATGATTCATGCCTCCACACATACTGTGTTTCTTGACAAAAAGAAAATTTAAATTTCTCTATTGTTTTATATGAACAAGTCAGCATAATAATTCTTACATCATTTTGAAGCAAAAACTCTAGTCTACAACCTCCAATACCCAGAAGTCTTGTGAACACAGATTTAATATATATTTTTTTGGCCTTATTTCAGTGACTTAAGTTTTTTGTTTTTTCAATAACCACCCATAAACGTTATTCCTTCAAAAACACAAACATGTACGTACATGTTCCTCACATATTATGAATACAGTGTAATGACACTTTTGTCATTAATATGTTTATGAACAACTGAAAAAATCACAAATGTCAGGGCATGTCAAAACTTCTCCAGGGCCCCAAAAATCCTCAGACCCCTGAGGGTTAAAGGGTTAGTTCACCCAAAATTGAAAATGATGTCATTAATTACTCACCCTCATGTCGTTCTACACCTGTAAGACCTTCGTTCATCTTCAGAACACAAATTAAGATATTTTTGATGAAATCAGATGGCTCAGTGAGGCCTCCATTGACAGCAAGTTAATTTACACTTTCAATGTTCAGAAAGGTATAAAGACATATTTAAAACAGTGCATGTGACTACAGTGGTTCAGCCTTAATGTTATGAAGCGACGAGAATACTTTGTGCGGCAAAAACAAAAATAATGACTTTATTCAACAATTTCCTCTCTTCCTTCTTCTCACGAGAGCAGCATGACACATGCGTGTGATGATGTGAGATACATGTGTCGTCTCCTCGTCTGAATTATCCAAACTTTCCAGCTGTGGCATGACAATATCTCAATCGATGCAGCACATGCTCTCCTGTTCAGTAGGCGTCGCTCAAGTCACTTTAAGCAGTAAAATTACATTCATAAGATGCAGTATTATACTGTGCAGATCTTCAGTCAACAATGTCAAGATATGAGACTTGGGAAACTAAAATATGAAACTTAAGTGGATAAAATTATGTTCATTGTGTGTTATAAATAATCATACTCTTATTTATAACCACAGAGAGTTAAGTATTATTACTGTTATGAATATTCATTAGATGATGCAACATTATACATTTTTATAAGGCATTATGATGCATTATGAATGCAGGCTTCATCTGGTGTTATAATGCTTCATACTCTTAAAAGTTATAACCACAAATAGCCAAGTATTATATCATATTGTTACTATTATTATGATTATTTATAAGATGATGCAGCATATTATAAGGTTGTTTATAAGGCATTATGCATGTATTATAATGCATTATAAACACAGGCTTCATAGAAAGTGTTACTGAAAATGTATTTGGGTGATTCTCACATCAGTGTGTTGATAGGAGAGCTATAGATGTCATATCAATTATTCTTATTCACTATTATAAATCTGTAGTAGAATTTGATGTCAGAGTTTCAGTTTCTGAATATTGAGTTCAGCGGCAAAAAGAAGAAGAAGATGATTTCAGAGGATACTGACTGTATTCATTTATAAAAATATATATAAATATAAAGTCTCTGCTGTAATGCTGCATGTCTCTCTCACCTTATCATCACACTGTTATTTTGAATGTGATCATGAGAAAATTATTATTGATCTGATCTGAGAGAGTGAAGAGTGTGTCATTGTTCTCTACAGGTTGAGTTGGTGTGGTGTCACAGATGAAGGTTGTGCTGCTCTGGCTTCAGCTCTGAGATCAAACCCCTCACACCTGAGAGAACTGAATCTGTCTTGGAATAATCTAGGAGACTCGGGAGTGAAGATGTTTTCTGCTGTACTGGAGAATCCTCACTGTAAACTGGAGACACTGTGGTAAGATCATCTCTATCATAAAGACTCGAAGTGAATAAGGATTAATATGTAGATAGTGCATACAAAATATCCTTTGGCGTAAACCCCATCCGGCGGTTCAGTGACAGATTTCTGCTTGAACCGTCAGATCCTGCCGGCAGTAGAAGGAAGGAGTGAGGAGTCTTCCTGAAAAAAAGAAAATTTAGATCTAAATATATTATTACCCTGCAAAAAAAAGTAAAACTAACAGTTAAATAAACCAAACAAACTACAAACCAGACAACAGACACAGGTTACAGTGAAGAGGATTTTTAAATCACAAATGTTTGGTGTAAATGAATTTATCTTGTAATGCTTGTGCAAACAGACCAAGCTTTCAAAAGTGTGATCATTGCCTCAAAATGTGTATCTGCAGCTGAAAAGAGGGAAGTTTTGTGTGGTTCACCTGAACCAGGGCTGTCACCATATCAGATCTTTCACTGCATGATTATCATGACCAAAATAATTCACAATAGCAATATATCTATAGAAATCTTGAAAAATAATAATAATAATAATGCTATCAGACAAACTGATTCCCCAGTCGGGCCAGTGGTTCAAATTTTCACTTGCCCCACAACAAAAAATTAATAAAGTAAAAGAAAAGAAAATGGGCCTATAAAATAAGCCTAGTTATTGCTTTTGTTGTTTTTGATACATGTGACCTTAATAAATAGGGTTATGACACCAAAAGCTATTCACTCAATTAAATTTTAAATATTGTTAGACAAATAAACAGTAAGTAATAAAATAGTAACAAATAATCAAATTATGAGTAATAACAAAAATAAATCCATCAGAACAAACATATAAATGAAACTGCTTTTCAAGCTTTTCATGTAGGTTTAAACAGGAAGCTACAGAAATTGTAATCTAATGTACAACTATATATCTAGCATATAGATTAAACTTTATTAAAGTATATCAGTCAAGAGCAGTTACAGATGCTTAAAGGGTCATGAAACCCCAGAACACATTTTTTGAGATGTAAACAGATATGTATAGGCTGCACATCATTGAAAACACTAAAGGTACTCATTAATTTTACTTAAAAGTTGAAATTAGTTATTTTTGCATTTTTTTAGAGCAATTTCTGCTTTTCTTGAAAAGCAAAGTCGGAGCAACGTCTCAAAATCTGACGTCATCGTGTACTACCAGAAAGATCCGGAGTGCTGATTGGCTCCAAGTATTGGCTGGTCGAACATGCTGACGTCAGTTTCTACATTTATTCATGACGAAAAGCTCATTCAATCCAATCACTGCGCTGTAGTGTGCATGAGATTATAATTGCGGTATTATGCATGAGGAAGTATCACTTCTCTCGCCTCAGTCTCTTGTCATTCAGAGACATATCGTTGTTGCTTGTTTCCTCACACTGTAAAACTTTTCGCTGTAAATTTACAGTAAAATACTGGCAGCTGGGTTGCCAGCAACATACTGTATTTTTTACAGTAGTACTACTGTAAACAGCATTTACAGTACTTTACTGTAATTACAAAATACAGTATCACACTGTTATAAATTGTATTTTTACAGGATTACTACTGTAAACAGCATTTACAGTACTTTACTGTAATTACAAAATACAGTATCACACTGTTATAAATTGTATTTTTACAGGATTACTACTGTAAACAGCATTTACAGTACTTTACTGTAATTACAAAATACAGTATCATACTGTTATAAATTGTATTTTTACAGGATTACTGCTGTAAACAGCATTTACAGTAGTTTACTGTAATTAGCAAATACAGTATCATACTGTTATAAATTGTATTCTTACAGGTAATACTGCTTTTATTACATTTCATAACAAAAGTCACAATAGGAAATGAAAACCAACATTCTCTGGGTTTTAAAACATTTATTTTGGATAAAAGCAAAGACTAGAAAATTGCCTTATGTGAACATATTGGCTAAAATGCCAGCTAAATTTTTTAAACATGTAAAATGCAAGTTTAACACTTGGCAGTCAACACTTGGCACTTATTTAACAATGCAGTAATTTTGTTTACTTTTAACAAATAAAAAGGTTTTTCAGCAATTTAAAGTGACCCAGAAAGTCAGGGGACAAATTAAATGTACAAACTTGCCTTTCATATAAACATGTTGACTGAAATGTCAGTTGTATTTTTATAAATGCAATTAACAATTAACAAACATTAGAACATTAACAATGCTATAATTATATGTATTATATAATTACCATATATTTATGTATGTACTTACTTTCAACAAATGGAAAGGTTCTTCAGAGTTACCCAGAAAGACTCTGAAAAATGGCATCTAAACAAAATCCCATTCAAAGTCTGCAAGTTTTCGCAGAAGTGAGGAAACCTGTGGGTTTACAGTGGTATTCTTTTTTTGCACAACTTGGCCAGTCTTCTTTGAAGTTATTCTTCCTTTCTTTGTTTTTGATCCACGTTCAGGATTGATGTCAAGAAAACGTCTAAAGGCAGAGAAGAAAAAAACAACAATTAAATATTATGGAATGTGTGTATATTGACAGAGAGAAAGACTAATGACTAGGGATGGGCGATATTATCGTTTGCGATAAATACCGTTGAAAATTCTCCTCACGATAAAAATTTGTCTCCTCACGATAATTACGATAAGTCTAGTTGTTGACGTAGTTTCGTGCGCGACCCATTCACTGTTCGTGCGGAGTTAAAACTATGGTTAAAACAAGCACGATGGAAGGCAGACGTGAGGCTGAGGAGCAGCTTGTTGCCAGGAGCTGCTACCTCCACAATTTGGAACTGGTTTGGTTATAGAAAATCAGATGCGGAGCAAACTACCATAATCACTATAAACAAATGTTCAATGAATGAGCCGTATGTCATTCACTCCGTCATCACCCGGGTGTTGATAGCGCGCGAGTGCAGGTGAGACCTGGACATCTCACGCTGCTATCTGTGTTTAAACTAAACTCATTTAAACCTTGCCACTTTAAACATTCAACTGTAAGACGCAAAAGAGAACTTGTGCGCGCTGTGAGGATATTTCTGTGTACTCATCCGAAGCGCGTACACGGAGAGCTGCGTCACAGCTGTATTTTGTAAACTATCTGAAGACAGAGTTGGTTGGGTTACTTTTTGATACAGTTAGAGCTGTTACGGTCGGCATGACAACCGCGCCACCGCGGTCGTTTGATATATATATATATATATATATATCAAACAGAGGTCGTAATAAATGCATAGCCTAGGCCTATTAACTTATCCTGCAAGTTCATGAATAAAAAGGACGAAATCAAAAGCTATTAAATGTCTTATCATTAAAATATAAAAATTAAAATGATGGATAATAATTGATTATGACAGATTTTTTACTGTCCGTCAAAATTATGTATAATTATCGTCATCGGTATCGTTATCGCAATAAATACCTGAAATTATCGTGATAATTTTTTTAGGCCATATCGCCCATCCCTACTAATGACTAACCTCTGAACAAACTCAAGGGTGCATGCTGCCTCTTCCTGGTACTGCAAGTTGAAGTTATAGAAAGAGGCAAACAGCGCTGCCAGGCCAGTGATGAAGCTGGGCTGTGCTCCTTCACACACAACTTGACCTTCTAAACTTAGCATCCAGCGTTGGTTGCTTAGAGATTGACCTGTAAATAAAAATAATAACAAATAAATAAATAAAATTAACTATTGTGGCTTCCACAGTGGTTTTATGTTAAATCAACGCTGAAACACCATTCACAGGGTTCACCCTTTCATTCTATTTTAGTGGTATTTTTGGTTAGGGTAATACTATCATTTCATTTATAGCAATGAGCAATTTCCTAATTAAAGAAATAGTCTCCATGGTGAAATGAAAGTACTAAGTGGTGTTAGAGTTAGTTACAGCTGGACTTCCCAATTAAATTTTATTTTTCTCGTACCATCACCACTCTCTGCCTGCACAGTATTGCGGTCATGTGCTGATGTAGTTGGAAACTTAGAAAGTTAAATTTAAGATCAATAGACTGTCTGATAGTAAAGCACCAAAATTTAGGATTAGGAAATCTATGGCATTTCATGAATGTATTTACTAAACTGTGTTTGCTGCACATCAGGACAGTTTTTTTACAGCATAAGAATGTGCTACAGCATGTTTGTGACAGTAAGCTAAAATTGGTTTTTACTTCAAACATATTGATACTTGCATTGAGCTGAGAGACAGAGATGAACACTCTTAAAGCAGGCAGATAGTAGAGAAGTATTTTTACTTTACTCAAGTAAATTTAAAAATATCTGTACTTTAATTTTTCTTTTGAAAACATTTACTTAACATTCCAAAGCATAATACTGCACTTTTCACTACATTCATATTAAAAAGTATTTAATACTTAAATACATTAGAAATATAGTACTTGTTTACTTTTACTCAAGTAAAAGTAATTCAAAGTTTAACTTCAGTACATTAAAAATGTAGTACTTTCTTGTTTGTACTCAAGTATTAAAAGGTAAAAAAAAACAACTTTTGTTTCTGAAATGTAATGCAGTAAAAAGTATGAAATTATGCTTTGGAATGTAGAAGTAAAAGTTTTCCAAGAAAACATTCTAGAGCACAGTATAGTAAAAGTACTTCTATACTGTTCCCTCTGAAAGTAGGTTACTCATAGTTAGTTAATCTAAAAATTTAATATTACATAATCATGTACTCATCTGTGTTGTTCTAATGCAGTATACTGTTCTTTCTTTTTTTGGACTACAAAAGAAAAATGTCCAGCTTGCGCTCATTCATATAAGGCAGTGAATAGGAACCAGCATCAAGGTTTTTAAAAAATATGCTAAATTAAATTCAGACGGGATAGTATGTGAAACATGCTATATATTCCAAAAGTTCTGGGGGTATACAATAGGGGGTAATATTTCATTAGAATCCATTGGTCTTCTGTACTCGACAGATGTAAATGTGAAAACAACAAACACAATAAATATATTATTCTCATAAATAATATGTAATGTACATGGATTGTATTTATATTATGTTTAGTGAATTTCACTATCTCACAACTTCGGCACTATTAGTCTCATAAACATGCTTGCACAGAAAACAATGCAAGCACAGAAAACCAGTCAATGTCTGTATTTTCGTTCAAAAGATAAATAAAATGATGGTTTATTTTTCATCAAACCCTATTGTATACTCGCAGAACACTTAAGGAATCATTCTGTGATACTTTTGCATCTTTTTTGAAATTATGATGCTGGTCACTATTTACTGATATTGTATGGTTGAGTGCAAGCATGAAATTTTTTTGTATTCTTCTTAAATGGTCAGAAAATTAAAAATAAAAAAAACTCAAAAATGTTTTTCTTACTTAGTATTTTTGTCTTATTTCCAACCAAAATATCTATAATTTTTACATCAAGAAGAATTTGTAAGACAATTAAAAAATATTTTCTGAAAAATTAATTATTTTGCTTACAGCACTGGCATCTTATTTTGCTTGTTTTAAGCATAACCTTGCTTAATTTTGACTCTTCCTCCTCAGACGAAATTCTGGCAGTGTCAGAAGATTTGGCGCACAGTCCTCCAGTGTGACTTCTCCTACGACGAACGTCAAATTCTCTTCATTTTTCAAGACAAGCCGTGATCAAAATGAATGATAGAGATGTCGTTGTTAGTCACCAGTTCAGTCCCGTGTGTAATGCAGCTCACAGTCATCGAATGTGTATGTTTTGATGATATAAAACTCCGGACAAGTTTTCATGCGCGCATCCGTTTTTAACGCGTTTTGACTGTCGTGCAGTCTGACATTAATGACAGCTGAGATCCCACAGTGTGACTTGAGGATCATGAACGTACAGTCTGACAAGTAACCATCGTGAAGGACTATTATAAATTGCTCAGTGTGAACCCGGCTTAAATGACGTTTTACTTTTCATTTTAGGGTGAATCTAACACTTTAATGTTTACATACCAAGAAATATAAGGCGTGGACTCTCTGGCAAGTGTAGAGATTGCTGGACATCAGATGCAGTTGCAAATTCCTGAAACAAATTTTAAAAAGGACAGCACAACTATGATTAACAGAACCAAAACATAAAACATCTTACAGATGAATGAGATTAGTTGAATAATCTCTACTTACGTCTGCTTGAAGGATAACATCATCCAACTTCTCTTTGAAGTGTGCAAGGAGTAGCTGTAGGACCATGGCACCCACATCATTGTCACCTCTGGAGAGTATGCTCCGAACGTCATCATTGGTTGGTTTACGCTTGAAAAACTCAATTATGATTTGTCCACATTCCTGAACAGACAATTCTAAAAGTCTGAGCACTTTTTTGTCTGTGAGCTGTTCAAAATGTCCATATATATGCCTCTGTGTGAAGAGATATGGCCATTTGTTTTTTAAGTCTTCAATTGTAGGGGATGGGGTTCCATTTATCATTTGACGTTGGAGCCAATAGGTCTCCTCCATTAGTTTGCACACATCCCCCCTCTGCACCAGACATTCCTTCATGAAGGTGTATCTCCTCCATCTTCTGACGTTTCACTTCAAGACTGTCACAACTCTCCCCAGGGGGAAGAGCGGGCTGCCATCTTGTGCAGCCATATGAATCAGTGATGCTGCGTTTTCTAGAAGTAACAGTGTCATTTCTATTGTTCCTACAATGACTAAGAGTACTTGTTCTATTTAGATGCTCTATGCGTACCTTTAGCTGCGAAAGGAGAGATTCGTATCCACCTCCAACCACCTTGTCACAAATCATGTCAGCAAAAGACTTTGGATACTGGCTTACTATTCGTCGAGTCACAGTAAGACACTGTGATCTTGTGGGGGCTTTTTCAACTTTTCTAATTTCATCCGCAAGGATTCTTATCATTTGTCGTCGGTCAGAAGGAGAAGGTCTCTGGCCATTCTCGACAGCGCTCTTAATTCCTGGTGGCATTAAGTCCCAGGGCACTTTGAAATTTTCCAGCCATGAACGTGATGCTGTTGACGCTACACTGCTTGATGTTGGCATTGAGGAGTCTGTTGTCTCTGTTTCAGGGGGAACCAAAGGGATGATTTCGGCAGGCTGCAGTACAACTGTGCAGTTTTGATGTTCTGTGGATTATAATAAATTATTGCGTCACGAATTACACCATAAACAGTACTGAAATGCATTGTAACTAATTTAAGGGTTAGTTTACCCAAAAATTAACGTTTTGTCATTAATTATTCGTACACACGTCATTCCAAACCAGCAAGGCTTTTGTTGAACTTTGGTACACAAATGAAGATCTTTTAAATGAAATCCAAGAGATTTCTGTTCCTCTTTGGACAGTATACACAACTAGTACTTATAGTAAATTAATTCATGTGACTCCAGTGGTTTAACCTAATTTTTATGATGTGATGCGAGTGCACAATAAACATAATGAACTTCAATTACAAAATAACACTCTCCAATGTGCGTTCACACAACAACATCTGCTCTCATGTCAACAACACTCAGCATCGTGGTGATCTAGTGAACATGCCTTGGAGATTCATAATTTAAATAAAGAGGTAAATTGTGGGTTTGTGTGTGTGTGTTTTCATGCACTTGTGTTGCTTCATAAAATTGAGGTTAAACCCGAGTGTCACATGGATAACTATAATGTCTATGGAGTGACAGAAATTCTCAGATTTCATCAAAAATATCTTCATTTGTGTTCTGAAGATGATAGAATGTCTTTCTTGTGTGGAACAACATGAGGATGAGTAATTATTAACAGTTTTCATTTTTTGGATAACTAACCCTTTCAATTATCACAACCTATTTTAGTTTAATTTTAATAAACCTTATGTTTACCTTGATGTTTCCAGGCACTCAATAGTTTTCTGCACTGGATTGGGCGTAAAAATTCCGAAATGTCTTCTTCTTTGACATAAGTCAAGTCATCCAAGCCCTCAACACCTTGGTCCATAAGCTTCTCAACCAGCTGGTTGGTTACATCTGGCGAAAGGCTTGGTAACACCAACAACACAGCATCCTTCAGGGATTCTTTTATTCCAGACATTATTCTAGAATTGGGAAGGAATGATGGAGAACAATTACTGACAATCCACACAAGGGGTATTTGGGCAGAGGATAGTAATCCAGTAGGCTGTCTTGATTTATGCACAAGCAGCCTAGATCTTGTGATGTCAAGTAATGAACTCCCTGGTCTATAAGACAAACAGACTGACATTTCCTTGTGACAAAATACACATTGCAACTGTCATGTACAAGAATTAACTGAATGTTCCCAAATACAATTCCTTCATCATTCTTTTGCAAAACAACATGCATGTTTTTTTTGTAAAGTGTTCCCTTTACAGTCACTTCGTTGCATGCCACTGTATTCCCTGGCTGAAAATTATGACAGGCAACAGATCCTCGAATGTCATCATTGTAGTCAGTAACATGAAACTCCATTCCCTTCTCTGCCACAACATTTTCAGGGAAAGGGCTTCCTGCATTTAGGTAGGCCTGCAGAAGTTGATGTCTTTCTGCCAATGTAGCACTCAGGTTCTTGAAATTGTGCAATTTTCTCGCACACTGTTTAAAGTATGAGTGCTTACTTTCAAAGCGGAGTGTCCAAAGGCGAATAAGTGGACCAAAACGAACAGTAAGCTCAGGATAATGACACAGGTAGTGGTGCTTTGGCTTAAGTGGATGATTTGGAAAAGCCACCTTTCGAGTCTCAATATACTCCTCTATTAGAACTGATAAATAAGCAATCTGACCAAAATTAATAGAAGGAGCACAGATGAGCTCTGCTATCTGTCTGAGTTGAAGAACCAACTGCCATACATTATTTTCAGTTGGACTGACAATCTTTTCCCCAACAAAAAGAGGTAAAAGCCGGAGCAGGCACCAATTCTGAACTGCATGTCCGCTTAATTTTCCAGTACCAGGAGCCACCTCAACTGGTTTATCACGTGCATCATTTCCAAGATACTTAAACTGGTCAATGCGACGATTTAGTTCAGTGTATGTGAACAGTTTCTCCTGATTTACAAGATGATCAATATACAAAGCAAGGTCAAACGACACAATGCCTTCAAATAGGTCATGTCCAAGACAGGGAGGTAATCCTGGCTGGCAAACGTGAAAATATTTCAGGTCATTAAAGGGAGAATTACTTTTGACACCAACTGCAGTTTCAGCTTGACCAGCATCCAAATCCTTAAGATTTTGCTCATACGACTCCACAGTTCTTGTTGCTGCCTTTGTTAGGGGAGCTGAGTTAAATGTATGGCGGTCAATTTCACAAAATCTGCAAAAGTTTTTACTTTTACTGAAATTTTCAACAAAGCCACCAATGTAATGCGATCCAAGGTTATCTCCAGCTATAGCACACAATGTACCTTTGTGCACCTTTCCATCAGCTAATTCAACACCATTTTCCTCAAGGTCTTTAAGGTCTTTTATCAGAGTGGCAAAGACCAAATCTTGTCCGAAAAATTTAAAATCTTGTTCCCTACATAGCAGAACTAGCTGCATATGGTCAATGCCTGACCTACAGTGAGGCAAAAGGTTTGCAAGTGTCATGTAAACGGCAAGAATTTTGTGTTTTTTCTTACCAGACCCAAGTGGATTGGCAACTTCAAAAGCATCTTCATACAAAATTAAAGCCAATGAGTCTGTATCGGCTTTAAACAGCACATTTTCAACAATATTTTTGCCATCCCATACATCAGAGAGGATATCTTTTGCTCTGACTTCAGTTTGTGAATTCTTATGTTGTTCTATCACTGATTTACAGCAGAACAGTGCTTCTAAGCTTTGCTTAATAGGAATATATTGAGCAAAGCTTTCCTTGCCGGATTCATTTTGACCAAGACAGATTGGGACAGGATCCACAAACTTAAAATTGTCTTTATAAAAAGACTTTCTCTTCTTATCAGTGCTAAGTGTATTAATATTAGACCTCCGAAAAAGATCATCAGTTTGCAAGACATCAACAACGGTCTTTACATCAATTTCAGAAATACCAAGCGCAGTCAATTTTTCCCTTAGCTTGTGTAGCAAATGAGACTGGCTAATATCGTGAATGTCCTGCAGCCCATCAATTACAGACTGGATCACAGATGATGGGAGAATATGCTTTGCCTGTAACTTGAGATAAAACAGAGCCATGTTCTTCAAAAAAAGAGATTCATCGGCATTATCTGGCAATAGCTCAATATCCAACTGCTCTTCGCCATCACCACAATCAAAGAATTCAGACTGTGGATTTGAGTGTTCAGCCACATTGGATACCTCATCATGCGGCCTCTGTACTGAAACATTTGACTGCAGTATATTATGACGCAACCTTTCTGCTGAATAGTTTCGGTGATTCCTAGATAAATGTGAGGTCAATGAAGATGCTACAGAAAAGTTTTTGTTACATTTAAATGGACATGGCACTCTGATGCCTTCTTTGATATGAGATTTTAAGTGTAAAACAAAGTTTTTCAAGTCACTGCACGTTTCTCGACATTCACCAATGTCACAGACTAAAGCATCTATCAACTGCTCCACAGGTTTATTTGAGGGCCTCTTTTTGTGATCCCTAAATATGTGAGCCTTAAAAGCAGTGAACTTTTTAAATGTTCTGGGGCAATCGGGAATACCACATTTGAAAACAGTATTATGAACATGACTATGGATTTTCATGTGCTGGCAAAATGACGACAACGATTCAAAGGCACGATCACAGAACTGACACCATATCATGTTCGTTAACACGGACTATAACACTTATAACACTTAATTTACTTACGTTGGCACTGGATCGTCCTCAGATTACAAAGCCTGAAAAGAAAAGAAAACAAAAAAAAAACATGGGCTATTAATTATTTTAAAAGCTGGTCATCCAAATGCAGGTTAAATGTCGCATATTTTGCGAAATACTGAAATTACTTGGTAAAGAGGCGAGAACAACGTTACTTGTTTGCGTGCAGCAAACTGCGATCTCAAAATCAAACCATTCGTGGAAGCATATCGATATGCGAACAGAAAAAATAAGATTGGCTTACCATATCAGTCGAACAGTTGTCCATCTTCTCAAGCTCAAAACTAGACATTTATTGGGCGCAAGTTAACGTAGATTATTCCGATTCAGATGACAAATCTTCATCCCGTTTTCATGTCACGTTAACGTCTCCTATTTTCTGCTGCGTCACAGCCAACTGTTTGAATGTTTGAAACTCGAACCGAAGCTGACAAAAGCTTGAGAACTGCTCACAGATTCACAGACCACTCGTTTATAACAGGAATATTTATTCTGTTCAACTGTCCCGCTAACAAATAAAGTTTGCCTCTGTCCACCACCGCATCACATTGGATCTAAAATGAGCGCGAAAGAAATCAATCCCACAATGCTATGCCTTTACAGAGTTATACTGTATTATTAATTTAGCGGGCTGAAAACAGAAAAGTGCTGTATATTTACAGATGTTCTGTAAAAGATACAGTATATTACTGTGTTATGCAAATACAGTACAATACTGTAGGAAATCACCTGTAAATTTACAGTGAAGTTTTACAGTGCAGTGCTACAACACAAAAATGCGTTTTCCTGCGACCAGAGCAGAGGTTTGTGTGCATGTGGATTGTTTTGCTGTAATCTACCAGCACAAATGGAAAATATGTTCGCATGAGATCGCATTACAGCGGAGAATTCGAATGTCACAAAAGTGCGGCTCATTCACCTCTGCGTTCGGACATGCGAGCCGTATGTATGTTTCCCTCAGCACAACATGAGTGTTGTTTTTTTGCCCACGATGCGGTCAGAACTGGGGCCTGTACCATGAAGCTGGATTAGCTGGCTAGCCAGGTAAATTTCAGATTAGTTTGCGCCAATCCTGGCTTTAAGGTACTATGAAAGTTGCTCGTCTTAAATCAGTCTTCGTTGCCATGGTATCTGGCGCTGCACGGCTAACCTGCTCCGGGGCAGGTTATGTTCTGGATTCGAGATCTCAGACTGAAGTTTGACCAATCAGCTGTGAGCAAAGAAATATAGGTGACGTAACTAATCCACAGCGTCTGTTGCAATGGCTTCACCTTTTCTTCCGAATCCTGTAGACATCTCCGCGCAAATTGTTAGACGAGCACTTCGTAGAGAAAGAGTTTTTAGGGACAGACAAAATCCCCTTGCTTTCCCTGAGACTTATTTGTATGAAAGATATAGATTTTCCGCGGAAGGAATCTCTTACATTTGCGAACTTCTTGAGCCTCACATAAGAAATGTGACACGTCGAAGCCATGCCCTTACTGTACCGCAAATGGTATGTATTGCCCCAGCTAGAAATTTTTTGTTCTAAAAATGTTCTGAGAACATTATCATGTATTGTTCTTATAATGTTTTTAGCGGGTAGTTTTATTTTAGTTCCCAGAATGTTTTTCTATAAGTTAGGATAACATTCTCTAAAAAACATTCTAAAAATGTTTAGCGATAACATTGTTAGAACATTATTCCCTAACGTTATTATAATGTTTTTAGCGGGTAGTTTTATTTTAGTTCCCAGAATGTTCTTCTAAATGTTAGGATAACATTCTCTAAAAAACATTCTACAAATGTTTAGCGATAACATTGTTAGAACATTATTCCCTAACGTTATTATAATGTTTTTAGCGGGTAGTTTTATTTTAGTTCCCAGAATGTTCTTCTAAATGTTAGGATAACATTCTCTAAAAAACATTCTACAAATGTTTAGCGATAACATTGTTAGAACATTATTCCCTAATGTTATTATAATGTTTTCAGCGGGTAGTTTTATTTTAGTTCCCAGAATGTTCTTCTAAATGTTAGGATAACATTCTCTAAAAAACATTCTACAAATGTTTTGCGATAATATTGTTAGAACATTATTCCCTAACGTTATTATAATGTTTTTAGCGGGTAGTTTTATTTTAGTTCCCAGAATGTTCTCCTTAAAGGTAGGATAACATTCTCTAAAAAAAACATTCTACAAATGTTTAGCGATAACATTGTTAGAACATTATTCCCTAACATTCTTATAATGTTCAGCGGGTAGTTTTATTTTAGTTCCCTGAATGTTCTCCTTAAAGGTAGGATAACATTCTCTAAAACATTTTAAAACTGTTTAGTCATAACATTGTTAGAACATTATCCCCTAACAAGTTTGTAGTGGGAAATTTTATTTTTGTTCTTAGAATGTTCTTCTAAAAAGGTAAGATAACATTCTCTACAAAACACTCTAAAAAAGTTTTGCGATGACCTTCTATAAATGTTTAGTCATAACATTGTTAGAACATCATCCCCTAACATTCTTATAAAGTTTTTTAGCAGGAAGTTTTATTTTTGTTCCCAGAATGTTCTCCTAAATATTCAAAAAAGAAAAAAGAAAGAAAGAAAAAGCTTAGCTATAACATTGTTAAAACATACAATTTTATTAATCTCAAAAATAAAACAAAATCGAACAGGTCTATAAAATGGCATCCACATAAATTATTAACTCTAGAAACAGTAAATGTCCAACATCACATGTTGAAGAACTCCGAAGTCCAGTGTGGTTCAGTGACCTGGTTCTTGCAGAAAAATAATACAGTTGTCTGTATTAATGTCTAGTTTTCTTGTCTTTTAGTTTTCCAGCTGCTCTGCCAGTTAGCAGCATTGAGCCGTCTATGTGTGTAGAGCGTCTGTGTGTAGAGTTTTTCCTCAGAGCCTGTAACAGAGGAGCATACAACAGTGTAAACACAAAATACATATTACATTTTAAGACCACAAACAATATTGATATTCAATAGATATAATACTTTAAGTATCTACTCTGTTTGCTATTTAAAACACATCTACTTAATCCATTTTGTTAATAACACAACTACAAACTTTGATGTTGGCTTGAAAAGCATGAACCTCGAACCGAGACTCGAACTCGAGTCAACTTGTGCAGAGCTGCAGCAAAACGGTGCAAACAATTCTATTGCTACGACATAGCTAGTTTTCATCAGTTATTTTGTCTATGGATCGTTACATCTCTTACAGATTTCTGCTTTTCTTTTCATTTAGATACAGATAAAGTAGCACTGTATTTGAATGCATCAGCGAGAGCAACTGTGTGTGTGAATTAATCCTACCAGTGTAGCATCTCTTTGCTAATAGTAAAGTTGTAGGTTTTAGTTACTTTAAAAGCAGAAAGAAAAATATATGCCATAACTTTCAGTTTCTATGCTGTTTTGTTATTGATAAGTTATAGGACAGTTGACAATTTTCTGTGCTCCTGGAGGTTTCCGTTTGCAATCTGCACGTTATATATGAGCTACAGTATGTGCGCATGGACGCTTGTTTCCACCATGGAATAAGAAAAAATATAAACTGCTGACATTTTCTCGCAATTGGGAGTTACAATGTCAATGTGCAATGTTTTTTTTCTCGCAATTGCTTTTTTTTTTTTGGCTGACTTTTCTCAGAATTGTGAGATAAAAAGTTGCAACTGCAAGTTCTCAATACTGTGTGTGGTTACCTGGATGATCCACAACCGTTTGTTTGTTTTGTGATGGTTGTTCATGAGTCTCTTGTTTGTCCTGAGCAGTTAAACTGAGCTCTGTTCTTCAGAAAAATCCTCCAGCTCCTGCAGATTCTTCAGTTTTCAAGCATCTTCTGCATATTTTGAACCCTTTCCAGCAGTGGCTGTATGATTTTGAGATTCATCTTTTCACACTGAGAACAACTAAGGTACTCAACTATTAAAAAAGTTTCAAATATTCACTGATGCTCCAGAAGGAAACACGACGTATTAAGAGTCAGGGGTCTGGGAATATTGGGCAGTTTTAACTGTTAAAACTGTTAAACAAGGGACTCATGAACAATCATCACCAAAAAAAAAACAAATAAAAAAAAAAAACATCCGGGTAACGACACAGTATTAAGAACCAAAGGTTCCCAAAATTTTGAACAGGGTTATTTTCATAAATTCAGCTATTTATTTTCTTGTGGACTATATGTAAACATCTTTTGTGTAAAATATCTTGCTCAGGACAGTACTAAATAAAAAATAGCATGCAATTTGTATGATCTCTCCTATTCTGTTAAAATTATTCACATTTTCACAGATTCTGCAAAGGGTTGCCCAACTTACGCATAACACTGTATATGAAAACTGTTAAGTCTGATCAGTTACAAATGATAGCACTGAACTTCAGAACAGTCTTAAGGTCTGTGTTTGGTGCTTGAAAATGACCCCAAGCTTTATTCAACCAAGCCATCCTAGGTGTATATGAAGTAAAATATCTAGCTTTGGCCAGACCACTAGATATTTTACTTCATAACTTGTTAAATATGGATATTTTTCTTAAACAAATGCATTGCTTCACACTTCAGAAGGCCTTCATTAACCCCCTGGAGCCGTGTGGAGTATGTTTATGATGGATAGATGTGGATGGATACACTTTCTTCAGCTCATAATCGTGAACCCTGTTCACTGCCATTATAAAGCTCAGAGGAGTCAAGATATTGATTAATATTTCTCTGATTGTCTTCATTAGAAGCAAGAAAGTCATATACACCTAGGAGTAAAGGCCTTTGCACACTGAGTCCGAAATTTTTGCATGCGTTTTTTTGTATTCGTAATCCTAAAAAATCGTCACGCACAGAGACCATGCACACTGAGTCCGATTTGTAAAAATTAATGCGTTGCGGAAAAAAAAAAAAAAAAAGAAAAACAATACAAAATGAAGCCTTCAAGCTGTGAGCATGATTTAGTTGTCTCCTCTCTTCTTAAAAAGAGAAAAAGAAAGAGGAAATATTGGGTCCATTCAATTCCTTGATTGCATAGAGAGAAAGGAGAGTTCCACCTCATCAAGGAGCTGTGGGATTATCCCGAGCGTTTCAAAGTTTACTTCAGGATGTTCAGTTTGATGCTTTACTACTGGCACAACCTGTATCTTTGTATTCTGCACATTGTTTGTCATTAAAGGCGCTCTAAGCGATTCTGAGCGGAGTAACTTCCTGTTGACGTTCGAAGTGTTGTCAAACAAAACAGAGGCTAGCTAGACCCCCCCTCCTACTACTCCTGGCCCTTCCCTCCGTGCTTCCTGAAACAGTAATGAACGCGCATTTAAAATGTAAGTAGCTTGCGTATTGATGCTGCTTGTCGGTTATTGGCTGGAGCATGTTTATTATGCTAAGTGGTCCAGGCTGCACCAGTTTGTTTTTATTGCAGTTTTCGGAGCTTGTGGCGACTACAGAGACCGCGTTTTTTTACAGTGTGTTCAGGGGACAGGCAGCTAGCGCATAGTGAGGAGATGTTTGCGGTATGTGACAAAAAAAAAATTGGGCCTAAAAACGCGTCAAATCGCTTAGAGCACCTTTATGTGCTGCTGTTTTGTGCTGTAGAAGACGTGGATCAACTTGTCAGATGGCATTCTGGATTTTTGCGTTCGCGTACGGTGGCTCTGAATTGTCAAAACGTCTCTCAAAATGCGTGCCACGGATGCGAAAAACGCAGAAAATCGAACCTGATCCGAATATTTTTTGACGGACTAAAGTTTCGGAGACAGTGTGTAAACGCAATTGACATAACATGAGGTCAAATTTATTTTTTAACGTGAAAGTTTCGCATGCGAATTTTGGACTCAGTGTGCAAAGGCCTTTAAGCTTGGGCTAATTTTAATTTGAAAGTGAACTAATACTTTAAGGGTTAAAAAATTTAGTCTCGGAGGAAAACATAATAATATTAATAATAATAATAATGTTCAAATAGGTTAACAATATGTTGCATTTCTTAAACCAACATTTACTAATTTTGTTCAAATATTAGTAAATAATTACTCAAACTGTTTCTAAAGGACATTCTATTAAGATTTACAACAAAACTTACAAAACCACTTACCCATATCCTCCCATTCACCTCTGCAGGTAATTTTTTTTTCCAGATTGTGTCCTTCACAATGGCTGTCTGTCAGCCCCAAAGTAACGTTACCTAAAAAAATTAAAACATATCTTTCCCATTTCAACATATCTTTATGAATTACTTAAATATTATTATTTAAGTTCAAAAGAAATAATCAGATTAACACTTTTAAGTAGCAAATGTACAGTATCCGTATTCATATAGAACACAATATCGCATAACGACGGATTAAAGTACCTTTGTTGTAAATGAAGACTTTTTGTTGCATCATCAGTGTCCATATTTAAGTAGGCCGTCTGGATTCTGAATGAAAACAAATCTAAGTTAGCTGTTATTCAAAAGCAGTATACACCCACAATTAATGTAATTGTCATGTCATTCTAAGAAAGATCTAACGGATTTTAGTGTATACGTAAAGGATAAACGAAAGATGTAAACTGAAAAAGACATTTAAAAACTTACATTCCAGTATTTATTGTTGAAGGCAGAGCTCCGTTGACCAGGAGACAGTTCTGTTGTTCGGGCCACAAACTGTCCCAGTGGGTAAAACATCCTCCATCACAACTCTGTATCTGCCGCGACTCTGTTTGTGAACGAGTCCGTACTCGCTTTTTCCGTCAAAAAGACAATCAGACCAGGGACATTTTGCGCCAATTTCTTCAACTACCATTCGCGCTGTTCGTCAATTTCAAATGTCCCTACGTCACGAGAAAAACACGCTGTGATTGGTGGTTTTACGCGTCGATTTACCATGGCCCAATCAGCGCCTCTCGTCTCCTGTAAACACCCTGTAGATTGTCATATTTTAAAATAAGCACTTTTTAACGAGGCTGAGTTGAAAATGTTCTCTAACCTTGTAATCAAAAATAGACTGTACATTTGTTTGTTGCAAATTTACAGAAAATGCCATTGAGATGTTAATATTGTTAATAAAGAAATTAAAGGGATAATTCACCCAAAAATAAAAATGTCATTATTTAAACACTCTCAAGTTGTTCCAAACCTGTATAAATGTATTTGTTCTGTTCAACACAAAAGAAGATATTCTGAAGAATGTGGGAAACTGAACAGTTCTGGGGCACCATTGACTTCCATAGTATTAGTCCCAAAGCAACCTGGCTACAAACATTCCTCAAAATATCTTCTTTGTTCAACAGAAACTTGAGGGTAGGTAAATGATGACAGAATTTAAATTGTTTGGGTGAACTATCCCTTTAATATTGATTGCCAACTGAAAACAAAGTTTCCCCATTTGTATTAGGCTACAGTTAATACAATCTTTAAAAACAAATGACATTAATTATACATTAATTTCCCTTAGTAAAAAGTAAATTGAGTAAGACAGTGTAAAAGGTGCGCGTGTGGATTAGTAATCTGGCCCCCAGGTATCAAGGAGAAAAAATGTTGGCCCTCGTCAATATCAAAGTTGCCCATCCCTGCCCTATGGTAAACACGTTCACGCAACAGTTCAGCAAAACACGAGACTTTCACTTCCCCCAGAATTCATCTCACTTTTGCAGTCAAGCCAGTGTTCAGCTAAAATAATGCATTTCATCTTTTGTTTCTTATTATATTTTGTATCTTATTATATTTTGTTTCTTTTGAGTTCAGCCCAATGCTGTTTCACACAATGGTGTTAACATGATGCCAGCCAGACCCAGAACCAAAACAGAAGTGCCAGATGTAATGATGATCTGCCCCAAACTTCATCACAATCTGGAATAATATCCACATTTTACAAATGTTGTTTTGATAATGTTACTCCTTTATTATGGAACATTGTGGCAATATTGTATAATCTCCATTCTTACATAAACCAAGCTAACCATGTCTTGAACATTGGGGGGAAGTTTCTTTCTTTCTTTTTTTTTTTTTTTTAATAAAGCGTAAAGAAACAAAACAGTGAAGGAAATTGTTGCTAATACAATGCTATATCAGTTATGTACAATAATAATTGAAGACTTCAGATGCAAAAGCCTTTAAGTGCCATTTGAAATTTTCTTATAAAACAAGCATGTTTATCAAGCTTATTACACTTTAATGGCAATGAAAAGGACCTATTAATTGCCATTAAAGTGAAATTTACTGAACCTAAACATACAAGCTTGACAAAAATGCTAATTTAAGAAGAAAATTTCAGATGCCACTTGCACAGGCTTTTGCATCTGAACTCTTCAATTGTAGAAAAAAAAGAAAACATTAAATTGTGCAGAAATTAATTTCAATAGTACATTGAGAACTCAAGTTTAATAATACAAATATAATGTTAGTTCTGAGATTGTTCAATTCAAGGAATGAATAATAGTGAATATTTATAAAAAATTAGTGAATATTTACAACTTTGAATAATCTGTTACCTCAATAACATCCTCAAAACATCCTCAAAATGTTGCAGGTGAAATGTTCTAGATTTGTTAATACGTCACATTAGAAGAACATTTTTTTACAGAACATTTCATCACCTCAAACATTAATGATGTTCTTATAGTGTTTTCCTAATGTTGCTGAGAGAATGTTCTTCCTTTGTTTTATTGAAACATTGTGCGAATGTTTTATTTACAACATTATATAATGTTACCTCAACAACATCCTCAAAACATCCTCAAAATGTTGCAGGTGAAATGTTCTATCGTGGTTAATACGTCACATTAGAAGAACATTTTATACAGAATATTTCATTACCTCAAACCTCAATCATGTTCTTATAGCGTTTTCCTAATGTTGCTGAGAGAATGTTCTTCATGTGTTTTATTGAAACATTGTGCGAATGTTATATTTACAACATTATATAATATGTTACCTCAATAACATCCTCAAAATGTTGCAGGTGAAATGTTCTAGATTTGTTAATACGTCACATTAGAAGAACATTTTACACAGAACATTTCATCACCTCAAACCACAGTGATGTTCTTATAGCGTTTTCCTAATGTTGCTCAGAGAATGTTCTTCATGTGTTTTATTGAAACATTGTGCGAATGTTATATTTACAACATATATAATATGTTACCTCAATAACATCCTCAAAATGTTGCAGGTGAAATGTTCTAGATTTGTTAATACGTCACATTAGAAGAACATTTTACACAGAACATTTCATCACCTCAAACCTCAATCATGTTCTTATAGCGTTTTCCTAATGTTGCTGAGAGAATGTTCTTCCTTTGTTTTATTGAGACATGCGAATGTTATATTTACAACATTATATAATATGTTACCTCAATAACATCCTCAAAATGTTGCAGGTGAAATGTTCTAGATTTGTTAATACGTCACATTAGAAGAACATTTTACACAGAACATTTCATCACCTCAAACATTAAGGATGTTCTTATAGCGTTTTCCTAATGTTGCTGAGAGAATGTTCTTCCTTTGTTTTATTGAAACATTGTGCGAATGTTTTATTTACAACATTATATAATGTTACCTCAACAACATCCTTAAAACATCCTCAAAATGTTCAGGTAAAATGTTCTATCGTGGTTAATACGTCACATTAGAAGAACATTTTACACAGAACATTTCATCACCTCAAACCACAGTGATGTTCTTATAGCGTTTTCCTAATGTTGCTGAGAGAATGTTCTTCATGTGTTTTATTGAAACATTGTGCGAATGTTATATTTACAACATTATATAATATGTTACCTCAATAACATCCTCAAAATGTTGCAGGTGAAATGTTCTAGATTTGTTAATACGTCACATTAGAAGAACATTTTACACAGAACATTTCATCACCTCAAACATCAGTGATGTTCTTATAGCGTTTTCCTAATGTTGCTGAGAGAATGTTCTTCATTTGTTTTATTGAAACATTGTGCGAATGTTATATTTACAACATTATATAATGTTACCTCAACAACATCCTCAAAATGTTGCAGGTGAAATGTTCTATCTTGGTTAATACGTCACATTAGAAGAACATTTTACACAGAACATTTCATCACCTCATGCATTAATGATGTTCTTATAGCGTTCTCCTAATGTTGCTGAGAGAATGTTCTTCCATTGTTTTATTGAAACATTGTGCGAATGTTATATTGACAACATTATATAATATGTTACCTCAATAACATCCTCAAAACATCCTCAAAATGTTGCGGGTGAAATGTTCTATCTTGGTTACTATGTCACATTAGAAGAACATTTTATACAGAACATTTCATCACCTCAAACCACAGTGATGTTCTTATAGCGTTTTCCTAATGTTGCTGAGAGAATGTTCTTCATTTGTTTTATTGAAACATTGTGCGAATGTTTTATTGACAACATTATATAAAGTTACCTCAACAACATCCTCAAAACATCCTCAAAATGTTGCAGGGAAAATGTTCTAGATTTGTTTGCACTTAACATTATAGGAACATTTTCTGAATTTAAAAACATTCTTAAAACATTTTGGAACATTACATTCAAATGTTTTCTTTAAAACATTAAAAAACCTTTACAGAATGTTAGCCAAAGTTCTGAGAACGTTCCCTGCTAGCTGGGGCGTTGCGTTTTTTTGCGAGTGGTACATACTTGTATGCAGTCGGTGATGCGGAGAACCTAGGGAAAAACACGGTTTGTCGAACCATTCGCAAGGTGGTCCTCGCGCTGCAGGGGTACATTAACAGCTTCATTGTGTTCCCCGGACATTTATCGACCATGTCCTTAAAAGAGGGCTTTTATAAAATTGCCGGTAAGATATAGGTTATTGATAGAGTGACATCACATTAACAAATTTAACCTTTTACATTTAAAAAAAAAATCACTTTGAGTAGCTACCTAAACGTATTATACAAAAAAGTACATGTTAATGATTTTAAATGTTGATTATTATTTTAATATTATGGTAGGATTCCCTAGAGTCATAGGAGCACTAGACTGCACACATGTTGCAATCTCCACAGCTCTAGGAGAACATGAGGCAGATTATGTGAATAGAAAATCCTTTCACAGCCTTAATGTTCAGGTAGGCCTACATGTGAGATGACTTTATTTTCAGTGAGATGAATCTTTAAATGAATAGTAACATTAACATATGAAAATGATGTACTGTACATTTAATCGGCAGATGACTTGTGATCATGAATGTATGATCACAAGCTTGGATGCCAAATGGCCTGGCTCAGTGCATGACTCAAGAATTTTCCGTGAGTCTGTGTTGTGTCAGCGCTTTGAGGAAGGTAAGCTACATTTAGTACAGTACAGTACACTTAAAGTGTCCATTTAAATTGTGACAGCAAATCCTACACAATTTTCCCATTTTATGTTCTATGACAGGGCTTTTTGATGGCCTGTTGGTAGGAGACAGGGGTTATGCATGCCAGAGGTTTTTGCTAACCCCCTATCCTGACCCTCAGCCAGGGCCACAAAACCGCTTCAATGTGGCCCTCAGTAAAACCAGGGTCAAGATCGAGATGACCTTTGGCATCCTAAAGGCACGTTTCAACTGCCTTCGGCGTTTAAGAGTGTCACCAGAGAGAGCATCACAGATTGTAGCTGCATGTGCCATTCTGCATAATATAGCTACAATCAGAAAGGAGCGATTACCACCACAGAACCAACATCTCCCCGATGAAATTGACCCAATCACACTTGACCACCCAGCTGGCGCAGCTGTCAGAGATGCAATTACCATACAATATTTCACTTAATAAAAGCACATTGAAACTCACATTGAAAGACATAGGTCTTTTGTGTAGGTGTTTTATTGGTTTTGTGGCTATGGGAGGGAAAAAGAGCAAGAAAGTTGCATGAATAAATATTCATATATTGTGTTCATAAAGTGTAACATGGTTAATAAAGTTCACATACTGAGATATTCGTTTCAAGCTGTTTGATCTCCAGTTTAATTTTTTTAATTTGGAGTCTCCTAAGCTCACAGTCTAGCTCCTTCAGTGTGCAGTCCAATTCAAGGCTCCTTTTGTAAAGGGCCCTGACAGAGTCCGTTTCTACCTGAAACATAATTCCACCACAAACAATCATTACAAGTTTTCTGGAGGTTAATGAAATCACAAAATGGCATGTCTTCCTATTTATGTAAAGGTTTTACTTTGTTCACATTTCTTCTGAAGCCCATTGAGGTAGAGGCCTCAGTTTCAGTGGCAGGTTGTGCAAAATCCTAAAAAATAAAAAAAAATAAAAAAAAATAATGATGAGGGCCAGTCACTTGCCAAACAAAAAAGTGTGTGCTATAAAAAGCCCAAAGTGTTCACCTCAGCAACAGTCTCAGAACACACAGACAGAGTGTCCTCATCATTTACTTCACCCTAATAAATAAAAGTAGGCCAATGTAAAGCATAACTGTTGTGAAGCAGGTTGTGTTCAGTGTTCTGTCTGCTGTATACTGACCTCTGTGTGAGAGACTGTGTGCATGTGTGCTGGCTTTATCAAGGACACTGTATTTCCCTCTACTGCAGAATAAACAAGTCATTCACATTTAAAACTCCTATACTGAAAAAATAAAAATAATGTGTATTGCATACATACCAAGCGTCACTTGCTTAGAGGAGCCAGCACCAGGGTCTGATTGTACAGCCCCTGTAACCCCATCCATAATGGGCCGTTCCTTATTAAAACTCAGGGCCAACTCCTCTGCCACAGTATATTCTGGAGGAGGTGGCCCTCCCCCAGTTTTACGGATTTCACACTTTTTTCTATTGGCTGCAAGCAAGCATTTGTGATAAAATATTTACAAAAAATAATAAAAAGTTGTGATAAATACTCACCACTCTGTATTATATTTTTATATTTTGTCTTGATCTGCTGCCAAGAACGTTTGGAGTTGGGGTTGCATCTAAAAATCAATAAATATTAATCTTTCTTAGGATTTATATAATTATATATATATATATATATATATATATATATATATATATATATATATATATATATATATATATATATATATATATATATATATATATATATATATATATATATATATATATATATATATATATATATATATATGTGTATGTGTGTGTGTATATATATATATATATATAAAATAAAAGAGAGAGAGAGAGAGAGAGAGAGAGAGAGAGAGAGAGAGAGAGAGAGAGAGAGAGGATTTCTTCAACTTACGCATTAACGCTATCAGCAATCTTTCTCCAACAGTCCTCTCTTGCTTTGGCAGCAGAGACAGTGTTGCTTCGCGCTTGAAAAACATTTTTATGTTCTTCATATTTCTGCATTATTATCTCCTGCTCCTCCGCTGAAAAATACAACGCTCTCGCTCTTTCCATATTGAACACGATTGGTTGTTCGGTGCCGACGTCACTCTTTTATGTGCACGCGCGAGAGGAGTAATCATAGCTTAACGATCAAAGCCTGAGTTGACAGAGAAAGTTGATGATCAGCATCATGGTACCAACAAAGCCGGATTGGAGTGGTTTGGTTTTGTCAACTCAAAACTAATCCTATAACCCTGAGTTTGTTCAACTACCATCATGGTACAGGCCCC
>NC_063059.1:20431152-20496826 GCF_018812025.1 Megalobrama amblycephala
ATTAGTTATCTTACCCAGTAAACGACCTGTTGCTCGCCATTCTCGCTTCTCTTATCTTCTCGGTGGCAGCAGCAGAGGCTGGAAACCGTAGTGGGCGTGGCCAACTTGTCACTTCAATCGAGGGTGACCAATAGAAAAATGCCTTTCATCCTGGTTGGTAGAGACCGCCCACTGAGCTACAGCTTCACGTGCAAACAAAACTTTTCAATTCGCAAAACTTTTCAACTTGCAAAACTTTTCAGCTTGCAAACCTATTCACCTCGCAAGCAAAATATTTTGACCCGCAAAAAAGACAGCAGAAAAGAGAGCAAAATGTGTGGGTTTGGGATGAAAAGTTCTCGAAGTGCACAAGGAAAAATAAAGGTTTTCAAAGATTTACACGCACTGCAAATAATTCTGTTATCAACTTCTTTATTTTTGAGCCTTAAGACGACTTTTTTTGCAATATATATATTTTTTAATTACAAAATAATTAGTTTTACTCTCAAACACAATATGTTTGTTTGAATAAAAAAGACACAAAAGAAACTCCATAGTAGTAAAGAGAGACAAATGCTAGAAACAAAGATACAAACAGAAGGTGCAAATAATATGACATTAGAACTGATATTAGGTAATAGAAAATTCAGAATAATGATAATAAGATATATAATAGATACAGGAAACTTCAGGAGAATATAAGTCTTTATATAATATAGTTTATATATATATATATATATATATATATATATATATATATATATATATATATATATATATATATATATATATATATATAATCCTTCCTATTGTCACTTCACACTCCAGTTCAGTTGGTGGCGGTAATGCACCAAAGGTTGGCTTGCTCGCCGCAAATAAACGTCACAAGAAGAAGAAGAGCTGTCAGCGTATTTCCTGTTATTGTGGTCTATAGTACTCAGTGTTTTTGTATACTTTAAAATTGTCCTCTCTTTGTTTTTTTCCCCCATAATTCTTGCCGATGTGTATTAATCAGTACTGTGATCTTCCCTTTAAACTCTGGCTTGCTTAGTGGATTATGAATCAACTTCAGGAAGTTCAGTTGCTTGTTTTTCTGGTTAGTCAAATCTCGCACTGTATAAAAAATTTAAAGTTGCCGCCTGAAGACGCATCAGGACAGCTCATTGGCTCTTGCCTGCGTCACCCGATGTTATCTGTTTGAATATCAAGCGCCTTCACGAGTGGGAAGCAGGTTGATTCCTCAGATCTACTGGATTCAGATCTGAATAAAGAGAAGCTGGAGATGATGAAAGTGCAGCTGGTCGCTCGATCTTCTGTAGGTCTCAAACGAGCAAGAGATCCTGGATTATATGAAATGTTTATTGGATTTACATCATGATTCTGTGAACAGAATCATGAACTGGAGGATCTGGATAAACCACACGGCACTGATGAACGTGGAAAGTTTCACTGTTTCAGTATAAGGTCAACTATGCAGAAGATCGAAGGAAACATAGTGGAATGGTGGGAAATTTATGATGTAACACATGAAAAGGAGTGACAGCTGAGCAGGGACACACATTTAAGATTGTAAGTTGTTTTGTTGTCATAAACCTATTGCGGTTTGCTCGCTAAAAGCTGTTTGCAGTTAGTTGTTTGCTATTTTGCTGTTGGAAAGTGTTAAATCGATCAGGCAAAGGACATAGAAATCATACTGCAAAAATCTGTAAACTGTCAGTTTTCTTGTCCTTAATGAACAGTATGTTCTTTTAATGTTTTAATAGAAACTGCAGCCAACTTGTTTCATAATTAGCAAGAACAATAAATGTATGAATCAGACTTGCTAATACAGTTGCATTTCTGTGCATCATTTTATTACATCATCCATGCTACAGATAAATGAGTCATTCTACGAAACGGGTACCATTTCCACTTTGCGTTTTTCAAAATTTTCATTAAGAACAAACTTTTTAAAAACAAAAAACAAAAACAAACCTTCAACTTGAAATATATGGTAATCCTCCAAAAAACATATTTTCTCACCTCAGGCACAAAATCTTTATTAATATTATCCTTTTTATTCAGGCAGGAAGCCATTCTTGTACCACCCACTGTAGTAGTAAAATAAGGCATAGATTTTTAAAATCTAATGTTTTCCTAATAGTAAAATGTCCCTTTTTTGGAAACCATCAATAGAAAGTCTGTAATTTAATTTATATATTTTTATTATTATTCTTAGATTTTTAATCTTGAAAAATGAATTTGACGTTTCAATGGCCTCATTGTTTGTACTGAAAAAAATATTTCACTTAAAAAAACAAAGTTACATTTATCTGATTAGACCACACAACACGAACATCATTCCACAATAATCTATGTAATATTTTATTTTCTTTCCATAAACTTTTAACAAAATTACCTGTGACGGGGTGGTATGGACAAAGTGTTTCTCTATATGATCTGCTGGTTTTAAACTTTAAAAACTGGGGGAGGGGAGACATTCAAACTGAGTAAAATGTGCGAGTAATATAGTGAGTGAGTGAATTAATGAACCAAACAGTGTTGCCAAGTCTGCGGTTGGGCTACTTTTACACTCTGTTGCCGCGGATTGTTTTTCATGTCCACGGGTTGAAGCGAGCCCAAATAACATGATATTTAGCCCTTGGAATGCACATTTTACCAAGTAAACCCTGTCAAAAAAAAAAAAAAAAAAACGTTTTACCCCCAGGGGACATTTTGAGACGAAATTTACTACGCCGTCACGTAAACTTCATCCCAAAATGTCCGCAAATCTCCCATGTGGTCAAGTCACCTAGCATACATGCATTCAATCTGAAATATAATTTTCTTTGTATTAATAATGTAAAAAAAAAAAAAAAAAGGTTTGACCTCGACGGGCCCTGCCTAACATGAAAAAGCAACAAATGTAAAAAAAAATAAAAAATATGTACATAGTTTCCTGCTTTTGTTCTTGGTGGCTATAAGACTTAAATTATGTCACTTAGGCTTTGTGATGTCATTTAAAGGAACAGTGCATTATTTATAGATAAAACAAGTTAGTGTGACGGGGTAGTATGAATCAATATATCTTATGTAAACGGGGACACGCATATAATTCTTAAAATAGTATATGTTTGAAAAATATATAACTTTATTTGGTGATATTTTAGATGCAAATGTCATGTTGGTTAACACGGACATGTGACATTGGCTATATAATAATGAAAAATGATTAAAAATAGTATGTAAATCTTCAAAAAAATATATAATATATATGAAAATAATATGAAAAATATATAAATCATGTTAAAAAGGACACTTGAATTAATAACTTTATGCTTTGGAAACACACTTTGGTACTTTTTTTTTTTTTTTTTTTTTTTGTGCCTTATGCATCTGATCAAACGTTGCGGACCCAAATGGCACTAGTTTCGTAGAATAACTAATTTGTATCTCCAGGATACGTCGCCCCGTTGGCGGTATACATTAATTGAAAAATTGACATAACATACTTTTGGGTAACATTTATTTGTCCATCTCCCAGTTATCATTGATTTGCAAAAAAAAAAAAAAAAAAAAATGCATATGAGCTATAAAAGCCTGATGTATAAATATGATGCTCAAAAACAACAAAAACATGCACATATATTTATATTTTTGTATACTTTTCACACACACACACACACACACACACACACACACACACACATCTGGGCTGCGTTTCCCAAAAGCATAGTTGCTAACCTGTTAGCAACTTAGTTGGTTGGCAATGGGAAATTGTATTGCAACCAACAAAGTTGCTAACTTAGTTAGCAACTATGCTTTTGGGAAACGCACCCCAGGTTCGCTATCTTTGTGGGCACTCTCCATGGGTGTAGACATAATGATTTTTTACTGTACAAACTGTATATTCTATCCTCTCACACTGGGATAGATATATGCAAATCAATGATAATTGAGAAATAGACAAATAAATGTTTCCCCAAAAATATGTTGTTATATTTGATATTTACATTAACATGAAAACAACGTGTATGTATATATATATATATATATATATATATATATATATATATATATATATATATATATATATATATATATATATATAACATTAAAAAAATAGGCATTAATAATCAAGTAAAGCAAAGTCACTTCATTCCGGAAAATGTTTCTTACATTTACTTTATAAAAAAAAATCAAAGATTTGAGTAAAAAAAAAGGGTTACTTGAAAAAACATTGTGATCTACCAATCAGAGGACAGAAGGCATGAAGTAGATTGCGTACGACAGGTTTTTTAGCAAAGTGTTGGTGATATTGATAAATTATAGACCCTATAGAAATCTGCGTATTAATTATGATAAAGTAGGTTAATATATTCATAAATAGACATTATACTTATTGTTCAGCAGAATTTTACAGAGTGTTTTCTTTCAATTATGAGAGAATAAAGGTTTTAAAAATCTGGCTATAATGTTGTAATACGCATTGCCAAACAAGCATTCTGTTTTCAGCTGATTTATTCCCCCAAACTGGCGACGTATCCTTTGGGATACAAACATTTACACACAAATTATGAAAAATGTAAAAGATTTAATTCATAAAATAGTTGAATGGGTTGAACGGCCCTTATATTGTTTTGTTTACGGCTCATTATCTATGCCCTTCAGAACGGAATACCTTGTGCACAAATCTCAAATGGGCACGTGCGCTAGTGTTGAGCTGCACGGCTCCGTGATTGAGGCGCATTGTTTGGCCAGTCCAACTCAACCTTGCAGTCATTTGTAACTTTTTTTATTTTTATGTATTTATTATTTTATGTTATTTATTTATTACTATTTTTATTTTATGTTTAGGCGAATTCGTATAAATTCGTACATTTATAAAACTCGATTTACTACGATTCACTATAGCAAGTTTACAACTCTCCAGTTTTTGCATATTTTAATAAAATGTTGCTTTTTGACAAGAATTGCGTTTATTTAGACGTAGAATAACAGTCTTTTTACAAACACAACACAGAGTTTCACAACTTCGCCTCAAGTCACAAATTGACATAGGCTATACTTTTTTATTTAATACACAAGAAAATTGAGCATTGTGCATTTGTAATGGGCGCCAATTTTGCGAAAATGAATCACATTTAAATGTGCACAAAAAAAAACGAGACTGAAAAACGAGATAATTATATATTAGCTATGCACACAATTTACTTAAAACGAGGGGACTAATTATTATATTGTGCTCACATTTACTTAAAACGGGAACGAATTATTAGCTTATTTCGTGCGCATGATTTAGCCTACTTAAAAGGACAGAATGAAATATTATATCGTGTACGATGCACGATATATATGCTACTTAAAATGAGGGAACAAATTATTATGCGCACTTTTACTTAAAACGGGAACGAATTATAGTCTTTATCGTGCTATACGCATCATTTACTTAATACGATGGAACGAATTATATTGTGGGCACGATTTACTTAATACGAGAAAACGAAATTGTGTAGAATATTTTATTAACAATTTTATTTAACAATATCTTTACTGCTTTTCTGGACCTTGAATGACGGTAATTCTGAACAACATACTGAACAAACAAGAAGACGGTAAACTCTTGATATCTGTGTTTTCAATCTTTGCATTCAGGAGGCTTGAAATGCTGCAAGTCAGAGAAACATTTATTAGACTTATGGAGAGTACAATACAACAGAAAACAGAAAGGAAACTCTCACAATTACATCTTAAACGAGGGTGCGGTATTTTCATCTGAATGAAGATGTCCAAACAAATAATGCTGCACTCCAGAGGGAGATCTCAGTAACTTCAGATTAGCAGGTTTCGAGTTTCCCAAAGTTGGCACAGTGATGAAAAGGAATTAAGTTATATGCTGTAAACGATTTCTGTTGTTTTCACACTATTATACTGTGTTCTCAACATATCCCTACACTCTAAACAAAAATGGTGCTATATAGCACCAAAAATGGTTCTTTGGCTCGTAATCATAGCGGAACCTTTTTTTGTGCTATATAGAACCTATCTTTAAAGGTGCTATATGGCACCTTGTCGTATGGTGCTATATAGAACCATAAGAGGTGCCATATAGCACCAGCAGTGGTTCTTTGGCTCGTTATAATAGGGGAACCTTTTCTGGTGCTATATAGCACCTATTCTTAAAGTTTTCTAGCACATTTGTCAAATTAGAGGTGCCATATATTGTTTTTTGAGCTAGCAGGGCCCGTTATCATGCCAGGTACTACTGTAGATGAGTCAATATGCTTCTAAATTACACTTTTATGAATGATAATTAATAATTTCTTACCAAATCATGACTTCAAAGATTCAAAATCATGTACTAAATGCTTACTGAAAAACAAAATACATTACACTTTCAAAACCTTTTAATTTATTTCTTTCAGCAGCAAATAAACTCAGTGCTGAAAAGTCAGGGAATATACATGTACAACATCACATTATACTCCCCTTTTATACACATACAAAATAATGCAACAAGCTTGAAATATGTACATTTTTGAAGACAATAGTCCTGTTTTTACATACTGAGTTATGCTCTGAAGTCCTGCAGTTTCTTTCAGCGCACTAACATTTTTGTAAGTCCTTCAGGATTTCAAAAACAATATAGAAACTGGAACTTAAACCATAAGAAAGGGAGCAAGAGAGAATATTGACTCCAAAAGTCTACTCAGATTTGTACACTCATTTTACAGTGACAGGAAGTCCGACTGCATCCTTCAATTTCAAAACAACACACTTCAAAAAGGTCAGTGTCTTTTTCAGTCCTTTAGGGTACTGGATTGGATTCGATTCCAAACGCAAAATATACACATAGGAGGAGGCCCAGTGCCATCAAGATGTCCTCACTCTAATCTGTGATTAACTGGCCATCCAACGTGAACAAAATGTGGTCATACTGCATGAGATGATCTTCCCGCAGGCTTTAGGCACTATCTTAGGTGTTGGGATGAAAGGAGGGCTGGTCTGAGCATGGCCCTGGAGAAGAGGGGATAATAGCATTAACCATCTTCACATATTTATTTGAAAGGCAAACCTTATAAGCTAAATTAATTTCAACTACTGTCATATACAACTGCTCAAATACTTTTGGCCATTAACTGGAAATGAATGTAATTTTCTCTTCACATTGATAGAATAGTTTGTGTATTATCATTTGTATAACAAAATGTGCAATAAGTGTCGTGCTTTGATTAGATTGTGCTTCACACAATCAACTGTAGTCAACTGTTCATGGCTCACCTCAATGTCAAACAGCAACCCCAGGTCCACCTTGAACAGTGCAGGCAAGAGGAGAATAGCTGCTTCCAACTGTAGGCCTTTAAACAAAATAACATCATTAGGTTAACATAACATGGGGGATGCTTTTACCCAATACTTTTTTTGTTTTGTTTTTTAAACATTCATTACTATGTGTGTAAAGCTCAAAGTATACTTCGTATTTTATGCGTATGCTTTTTCTGAACTCAAAACAAATTAAGATCTTTTTGATGAAGTCTAAGAGGTTTCTGTCCCTCCAATGATGAGGGTGAGTAATTAATGACAGAATTTTCATTTTTGGGTAAACTAATCCTTTAAAGGTGATTACCCTTGCACAAATCAAAGCAATTCTCAAACAACACAACATGATATTCATACAACTTCACATTTGTACGAGACATACACTAGAGCTGCAGGATTCTGGATAAAATGAGAATCATGATTTTTTGGTTTCAAATAGAGATCGCAATTCTCCCACGATTCTAAACAGACAACTAAAAATAACATTTAATTTACTAGTTCTAGCAAAATATTAATAGCTGGACTCTAATTGCCGGAAAATGTTTAATTTGAATGAATTATTTTTAAAAAATGGTTTTGAATATATTAATGGCTCATTAATAAATACTTGTTTCACTACTGGATGAATCAGGGTTTAACCTTATCCAATCTATTGAATGAATGATTCAATGACAACGTCACTGGTTGCCACCTAGTGGCTTAACAAGGTAATTTATATATGACAGTTATTTGAAGCACCATGTTAGTTTCGATTTGCTCTATTTTGATCGCTATCTAATGTCCAGTGATTATATCCTAACTGTAAACCTTTATCTTATTACTTATGTGATAATTTTAATATTTGTGAAAAAAATCAAATAACCAAATCCTTGAATAACTACAGTGTGGATCAAAACTGCTGTCTCTGGATCAGTGGCAGCATGAACACTGAATGTTTTTGTCAAAGGTTTAATAGACACAGGCGGGTCATTAATAAAGTAGGATCGCGTGGGTGTTTGAATCGAGATTGCGACCTTTCTACGATAAATTGTGCAGCTCTAACATATATATACAAAGTAAATCAAAGGGGTTTCGGACAAGCCAGGTTGATGATGTATGTCATACCTAGAAGCAGGGCACAAGCTGATGTAACTTAAGTAAGTTGATTCAAAACTTTAACTCCCTCAATGTCAGCAGATGGTTCATGAAGTTCTCCCCCTCCTTCCAAATAATGAACATCGCCATGGTGAGCTGCTCCTCAATCATCTGTCGGGTTATCCTAAAATAGTGAACATAAAAAAAAAAACAAATTTGGTCACCTTTTGCTAGCATAACTACAAAATACACAAATTTAGACTTATTTTTCTGAAAATAAACCAAAATAGAATATTCTTACGTTCAACTCAGAAAGTACTCCTTGATGAGGTCTTCAGGACTTTCTCTCAGGAAAAAGATAAGGGCCTTCAGGACACACTTCTCAGGTGAATGTTTTCAGCCTGTGATAAAGCAATTGTGATTATTTTTCTTAATTAAAAAAAAAAAGCACAATAATCTGTAATAGGAAATCAAATTTTTGCAGATATGCAATCGCAAAGGACAAGAAAAAGAAAATAATTCATATTAATGACTGGCCAAATTTGCAATTAATATATTTATGGACAATACCAGCAACACTTGTGGCATTGAGGGATCAAAAAAAAAAAAAAAATAAATTAAAAAAAGGAGCTAAAAAAAAATAAATTCTTTATTTTTCCAATGCGTTTCAGCATTTCGTCAGTGCTAAATTACTACAGATTAATTAAGAAATGCATCTGAATCAGTCATTGGTTTCATTTAAAATTATGAATTTATAATATATAATTATAAGTCTGAAAATAAGACATGCATCAATTAATAAATTAGCTTTACACCCTAATATATTTAATCATTCTTGATTAAAGGGATATTTCACGAAAAATGAAAGCTAGCTGTTAATTTACTTACCATCAGGCCATCCAAGTTGACTTTTTTTCTTCAGTAGAACGGTAAAGATTTTTAGCTGGAACTGTGATTAATTTAATGTCAATGGCTACTGTCACTGTGAGAATAAAAAAAAAAAAATTAAAAATTAATACAAAACAACAAGAAAAAAAGTCGCATGCATTTGAGATGGCATAAGAGGGGGTTGATGAATGTTTTGGAATGGATAATTCTTAGTCTAAAGTTTGTTAATGAGGATAACATTCAAGTCAATATACAGCATTAGATGGATTTTATTCAAACATGTCCAACATTGGTAATTCATATTATATATTAACAATTATAGCCGTTTTTATAGAAATTACTTACCATGTAAAGTTATTGCAAAGTGTCCTTAGTCGTCAAACATTGTGGAGCTTTAGATCCTAAAAGGGGGAGGAGAATCAGTGTTTATAAATGAAAAAAAAAAAAAACTTGTTTGCTGCAGTGCAAGTAATTAATTAGTAGTGTAAATACTCAGCCATTTCATTCTACTAAAAAAAACAGGATAAAAAAACACCTCGCGCTAGTCAAATGAAGTAAGCCTTAAATATGTCTTTACTCACACACTTTCTTCGTCATTTTGGTCGAACAAATAGATGAATAAATCAGAGCTAACGTGAAAAAGACAAATAAAAGAACTGACAAACATTACTTTAAAAACCTAAACTCAATAATTGTAATGCGAGGATCCCCTGCGCCTCGACTCGGGCGTCTCTCCCGCTCCCCACGCACTTCCTGCCCGCAGCATTTCAAATAGCACGCGCTACATACACGGTAAAGGAGACGTTTCTTTTAAAAATTATTTAGAGACATATTTACATGGTCCAAACTGAATACATTTCTATAGAATAAAACGAGTAAATGCAACATCTTGTATAGAATAGAAATATTCAATTAGCGCTAACCTTTATAACGTTACTGCAGGCCGCGCAAATTCAAAAATTCGGTTAGTTACGATTTCGTTAGTATTCATGTTCACAAACAACGCTAATTAACTCATAAACCGCTAAAATACATGTTCAACCTTTGCATTATCGAGTATATTAATTAAAACATTTCCAACCTACCTTATTTCATCCGAGTCCAGGGGAAAGAAAATGGCGGCCGAGCAGAAAACTCCAGAAAGTCTCGTGAGTCATGACGTCAGAAAAAAAAAACCGTCTTTCACGGGGTCCTTAAAGAGAAATTATCCTTTGGCTGAAAGTGAGATATTTGAGTAGTTGAGTGTACAATATTGAGAGCAATTCGCAGAAAGACGAAGTAATTAGACTCAAATAGTTATAGCAATCCAACTTACACCCATATTCACTTACAGTGTAGAGGGGCTTGGGGACAAAAAGGTTGAGAACCAGGTTATGTTTAGAAAATACACTGTAATTTAATGTTGTTTTTAATCCTTTCCCCAACTAAACTAAGAGAATAAGAGAGTTAGAGAACCTTTAAAGAACTATACAGAGGCTTAACAGGTTCTTTGTATGGCAGTGGTGCTATATAGCACCTTAACCACAGCAAGGAACCGCTGAAGAACCACTGAAGTACCGCTGAAGAACCATACAGGTGCTTTACTGGTTCTTTATAAGGTAGCGGTGCTATATAGCACCTTAACCACCCCAAAGAACCGCTGAAGAACCGCTGAAGAACCATTTTTTTTTAGAGTGTACTGTAGAATCTGAGTACAGCATAGTACTGTAGATTTTGTCGTTTTCACAGCTTGTTAGGTCTACTGTATTCTTAATAGTTCCCAACTGTATGGTCCCAAGCTGTGTAGAGTACGTTACTGTATATTTTCAATGCATTCTGGAAAAAATATTAGCCTACTGCACTAATTGACTGTGAAAAACAACCACACACCTCCTCACGCATGACAGGCTCATCATCAAGATGAAAGCCCACAAGAGTATGGTAGGTTAACTTTTTTCTCTTTTTTTTTCTCTCTATGTTTTATTCTGATGTTATTTGCAAGATATAAAGCTACATTTTAGTTAATAACTTAACATAAAAATATGTGATCAAGCGTTCATTTTCTGGCCTTTTCCCTTTTCCTCCTGCAGCGTGGTGAAGATGAAAGTCCGAGGATGTTTGAGTTAATAAATATAAACATCGGAGCAGGTGAGCATTTCCCAATTAAGCCGCACTAACTAGAATTTTCCTTCTGCAGCGGTGCTGGCAGACCGGCTGGACCATCGCGAGATGGCGGAGCCGTTGTGAAGACAAGATTGTAGGCTACCAAGATTGTACCATTTTGTACCAAGATTGTTTGCAAGGTATAAGCACGTTTGAGTTTATAAATGTCCTAAGAACATCGAAGCGGGTGCTCAATTCCCTGTTAAACCGCACTAAGCTCTTTCCTCCCGTAGCGGCGCCAGCGCTGGCAGACCGGCTGAACCAACGTGAGACAGGCGGGAAGAGTCGTTGTGAAGAGGAAAAGCATACGAGAAATTGGTAGGTCCACTTTAATGTAATCGTAATTTGTAATGTAATTTTTTTTTTGTTTTGTACCGATGTTGTTTGCAACTTCAAAGTATAAATAGGTTTGGTGCTGGCGCTCATTTCCCAGTTAAGCCGTGCTGACAGCATTTTCTTCCCGCAGACGGGCTGAACTATCGTGAGACAGGCGGGAAGTCGCAATAAAGAAGACCCTTTTCTTTAAAGCATGTGGTTTTAAGATGTAAGATATTCGTTGGTTATTGTTGTATACTAGCTTCTAATTAAGTACTTTAACTCTTCAAACTTTTTTTTTTCTTTTTTTTTTTTTCATCATTTATTTTCCACTAGTAAAATGTGTTAATGTGATTTTAGTGGTATGACTTTAATTGTATGTTGTTAATTGATGAAATTAATATGCTGGTAAATCTGTATTGAAGTTCAGCTATGAGATGTAAAAGATGAAACCTAAATAAAGTTGATGTGAAGCAATAACTTATTGAATATATAACAGAAAAATTAAAATAAATAAATAATAAAATGAACTGTAAAAATAACTACAGTAGTTTTAAGCATAGGCTAGGTATAGCTTAATGCTGTACTTTATTTTAGAGTATGATTAAAACTACTGTAGGCTATTTATCTTTACGGTACGATGGATAAAACTTTAAAAGTGCTGTCTGGCAGTGATTTGACTGCTTCTGAAACATCGTTTCATCTATATATTTTATAGGTCCAGTACAGTAACATATTAGGCGTTAACGTATAACATAACTGTATAACTAACATAACTCTCGGCAGCAATATTGATCAATCCACCACAGTTTTTAATCAAGAGATTTTAGGGATTTACGTTAGAAATGACAAACTACCTGCATGCGGAGAATAGCGTCCTGGACAACACACAGTAAACTACCTTTCTTCTGTTTGTTTATTAAAAGAAACGTGTTGGCTAAGTAAAAAAAAAAAAAAAAAGTTAGACAAAAGCAATTAAAATAAGTTTTTCACTTACCATGTAACCGTCGTTCTAGCCAACATGCGCTTTGTAATCACTCGCGCGGGTGAAATGCGGCACTTTGCAGACTGGATAAAACTGATCAGCGCATAAACCTTCAAGTTTGCTGTTTTTGTCGAATGTAGGCTATCTGTTTGGTGGGCTGAGTCATACGAATAGACTTTCAGAATCTAAATGAAACACTGAAACTTCATATGATATGATATTGCTCGTCAATATAAGAGATACATTTTGACATGACAAGTTCCGCAGAAATTGCAATCACGTATAAACCTATAATTAGACAGATAAACCTGTCGATTTAAAGAGGTTGCTATTACACTGTTACACAATTGATATGTCTACCTGATTGGGATAGTAGCCTATATTTAATGCATTTAGGTTGAATCAGTGATAGTTAATAAATAATAGTCCTATTTTGAAAGATGTGCCAAAGTAAACACTTAAATATAATGTACAATATTGTAATAATTTTAAATTATGTAAATATGCTATAAAGAACCCCAGTGAGATTTGTCAGATTCCTGAGAGGAAAGATCTGGGGCCTCATATATAAAAATTTAGTAGATTTCATTGTAAATGTGTGTGTATGCACAAAATTATGCTTATGCACAAAAGTTTTCTAGCTTTTTAAAACCATGCCTACGCCAGAGCAGAAATATTTGTGCAGTTTTTAAAAAGAGGAATGATCATGCGCCTAACTCCTCGATGTAATTAAAACATTAAAACGCTGCATGCAACAGGAAAAGTGTTCAAAAGCAGTGCATCGACTACATTTAAATTCATATCATATTTGTTTAACTTCTGTATGATGGCTTTATGTAATTTCAGGGATTTTCCAATAACGAGAGTGGCATATTTAATTTAAATATATCAAATGTAAAAGAGAGCTTCAATTATTCTATAATAACATGGTGCAAGAACTTTTTTTGTTCTTTAGATTAAAATAGGCTATTTCTCAGAGAGAGCACACATACCTTTCAGTGCTTCAGATCTTATCAGAGGGGGAAAGTGCCAGTCCCCAGAACGTCCCCCGAACGTCCATGTGTAGGATCCTCTTCGCGTCCCGCGGACGTCCGCAAAGACGTCCTCCGGACGTTCACGGGGACGTTCACAGGACGTTCAGCGGCCATTCGGGACGTTTAGGGGACTTTCGATTAAGTCATCTTATTGTTTTTTATTTGAGCCTACTTCTAGGTTAATTAAAAAAAAAAGATAACAAACACGTTGTAAGGAGCAAAATTTATTTATTTATAAATGAACAGTTTTATAATTGTTGTGCTCTTTCCGTGTGTGTGTGTGTGTGTGTGTGTGTGTGTGTTAGGCAAACATGCAGTTGTTTGTGCACGCGCGTCTCTCGTTGTCAGCTGTGGTAGTCTGATGGCAGTTTTTTCGTTGGCTTCTAACCTAAAACGACAAAATGAACACATTCAGTAATGTATCAGGTATTGTTTGTCTATTAAAAAACATTTGTTACTGACAATTTGGATTTCGTGAGACCAAGATTAGTGCACATTTGAAGATAGGCCGTAACGGTCAGCCAGGACAACAACTTCAGCAAACGTTTGTAAATGTAATCTTGTCATATAATTTAAACTTTACAAGATGAACAGTCGTTATGGTAGCTAATGTCTGCTAAACTAAAATTTAAAATACCTTTTCAGCCGACGAAAGAGAAAACTCAAGGCCTGATCTGAGAAAATCACCGGCAGGACCGTTAACTCTCAACGCAGCTGAGCGTTGCCATGGATACATGCGAGTACCCTAAAGAATGACGTCACTCGATCGTCACTTGCTTGTATCTCCCAGCTGTGTGGCTATATTACACTTTTTGCCACATGCTTTACCTGTCTTAAGTGTAAAAAATTAAAGTATTTTTTTTCCCTAAAATAATTTTTTCTTTAATAAAACAATGTTTGACAGGTATTTATGGGTGTAGGAATTGTCTTACCTGTGTTATTTTCCAATTTCTTTGCCAGCAATGTGCTTTTCCATTCTTCATCTTTTCTTTGCTGCATTCATCAGTTGAAGTCAATAACATTATTTTAGAGCTCCATGGGATTAAATTTTCTTCATGCATGGAAATACATAAATTGTATAGCCTTATATTAGGTATCTTATATTCAGTAGCCTACTATTGAGGGGTATCATGATTGTGATGTTTAATATGATAACTGCTGAAAGCACACATGATCTGATGACGTTACTCCATTATTTTTTTCCCATAGGCTAACATGAAAGTTGTTCATTTTTAATATTTACTTCATTTTACAATGAAGGGGTCATTCTACAGAAACGTCCACTTTTCTGTCCCTAGACTTTACAGAAATATTACACTTGAAAACATTTTAGGATTGCATTTTTTATATATATTTTAATATGAAACAATATGTTATTTAAACAATTAAATTAAAAAAAACAATTGAGCCATGTGGCAACATTTGTTTTTTAATTATAATAATTCCAAGCGCCACAGAAGTGCTCGTCCTCACAGTCATGTACAGAGGAAAAGTGCTTTATTTTCAGCTCAGAAACAGGTTTTTCTACCATTTAAAATACAATAATGTATGCATAACTATCAAATATATAATGTAAATGACATAAAAAACCAAATGCCAAATAAATATTATAAAATATATAATGAATGTAGTGTAGTTGTCCCCTGGTGTTGTGTCACTGGTGTTTCCTTTAACAAAAATCTCTTATTTTGAAATAAATAATCACACTGATGACATCACTTGACTTCCTTCTTCCTATTTCCTGAAGATCAATGTAGAAAGGCCATTGGAAAGTTCACTACCTCTTTTCAGTTATCAGAAATTTTAATTAGAAAATCATAATTTCATATGAAGCTTTTAGTTCACTGGTGACCTACTTTATTGATAGGGAATTCAATAGAATGCAAATGGATTAAACTACTTAATTTAGTGAATATATCATGATTGACAACATGTGGATTGATGCCTTGCAGCAGCCATTTTGTAAAAGACATTTTTCATGAACATTGTCACTGGTGTTACCTGTTTATAGATAAACTTTATTTAAAGCTATGTATTTAGTTCTTTTGCATAAAATAGCACTAAGATTACATGATTATACCTTTTCTTTCTCATTATTAATCCTCCTTTGTGCAGATATGGCTAATTGGCTGCAGCTGAGAAGCAGCGACATTAAAATGTCTGTAAAATACAGTGTATTTTACAGACATTTTTTAAATGTTTATGATCTTTTATTGACTGCTTTCACTAAGTGTCAGTGATAAGTCTTTGATTGTATACTAAATGTAAAAAATTAGTCATATACTTAACTATAGGTGAAAAATAAGGATCTTTGGTCTTACACATACGTCACTGGTGATTCATTTTGTCACTGGTGTTACTGTTTTTTGTCTGTCACATTAAATAAAATGTGACATGATAATAATTTTACATTCATTGAATTCTGCTACACTCAAGAATTAAGATGTAAAGGATTGCATCATTACTTGTTTATAACTGTTTTTCAAATATTTTCATTGTTATAGCAAATACAAGGTTGCACAATTGAATTATCATAATTCAATCACACTTTTAACTAACCTGATTGAAATAAAAAAAAACACAATCTCATTTTGTGCATTATCATTATTTTTTCTGTAACACTGACTGCATGTGCTGAAAAAAATGAGAAATAATATTTCATAAAAACGTTAAAAATGCCAGAGAAGTAAGGAAACCAGTGACAAATAAATAAATAAAGCTGTCATTTGTATTCATAAAATCAATGTGTAATATAATAATGTGGTCTAAGTTTAAACGTTAGAAAAGAAAAAAAAAAAAAAAAAACATTTTAAGACATTTTGTCATACCAAAAGTGGATTTTTCTGTAGAATGACCCGAATTCAAATACTATTTTTACTTGCAGTAGAACCATAATATCAACCTGCACAGCAAAACAATCATGGTTTCTGTAAAATCCCTTATCATATTTAAAGGGATTTTTAAGGAACACGACCTAGGCCTATTTTAAATCCAATAGGTTTAGTTTAATTTGTCCTTTGTCTGAGTTGCAAGGTGTCAGGTCTGTTGATAAAAGGCAAGGCATGGGCTACTGGTTTTTGCAAGTGTTGTTATGGAAATATCAGATGAGGGACGTCAGAACTTTCGCAAACTGGAACTTGAATGTCCTCCGAACGTCCGCCAGCGAACTTTACAAAGCGGACCCAATGGGGACGTCCCCCGAACGTCCGCCAGCGAACGTTACAAAGCGGACCCAATGGGGACGTCCCCCGAACGTCCGCCAGCGAACTTTACAAAGCGGACCTACTGCGGACCTAAAAGGACGTTCAGAACGTCCAGGGGACGTCCCTTGTTTGTCACCAAATTCGGTTCACACATCACCGCTGTCCTGCTGTTTATACAACAACACAACACTTATTTTGGAAAATGTATTTTTGTAAAATTTCTATATTTTTTTTTATGAAACAAGTGTAATAACTATTATGAAAATGATATTCAGTAGCTTGACTGTAATACACTAGTGTCACCAAATTCAGGGGCAGAGACTCAAGCCCAACCCGCCCAACCAACCCCCCGTGTCAGTAAGTTATTGGGTATTTTTGTAGTATTCGCTAAAAGATAGTATTCAGGTTTTGCACTTTGCAGACGGTCCCTTCGGATCTGCGCCTCAGCCGTCAGCGCATAGAGATCAATGTTTTGTCCACTGCGGAGAAAAGCTGGTTTTGAGGAAAATTAGGTTGTAGCTGCTTCTCTTTATTACTACGATTGAAAAGATGTTATTTGTGTAGTAACAGCGTTTAGATCACGAGTTATGATCCAAATTATAGAATCTGTGAATATGTGGCGAACTTTAGCTACTTTTAACGTATGTTAGGCTACATAACACAGATGTATTACAGTGACACCCGTTCATTATTGCTGTGAAAAGAATCGCGCTTTTGGGGTTATTCATGGTCTGATCCTTTTACACTTTTAAATGTCCTTTTAAGGTTCGATGGTTGAAGGTTCAGTAGAATAATGTAATCACATTGTACCCAGATTAAAAAAAAAAAAAAAAAAAAAAAAAAAAACGTATTATTGCGGAAGTTACAGCCATAATTCGCGCAAAGCGTCATGGGGTGTAAGAATATAGCCTAATGTGGAGAGCGAGAAAAACCCCGCTGCAGGTGTTCATGAAACTATTGATTCGCTTATTTTGATCAAGGATCCGCTTAAGGTATGGAATGCTTTTAAATAGCCTAAAGTTGGTCATATACAACCGTTTTTATGATAAGCAGGTTCATATTATGAACTAGATAAATTGGATTATGTTCGTGGTGCGCGAGAACTTTCAATGTCTGATATAGCCTATCCCCAACACATCCTAAAAAAACACAGTTTAGCGATTCTTTTTTGGTATCCGTGCCATAGGAAAACGTATGTGACATACACATTTATTTTACATTTTAAATGTGAAGGAGCCAAAATGATTCCTCTTGCTTTTTTAATTTGTTCGTAAACCTAGATCTTCCTCCCGCGGGCCCTTAAAGTCTATGTCTTTGACTTTTAAAAGCCTAATAATAGCCTAAATAAAGGAGGCTATGAAACGTAACTTTTGGTATGGCAAGATGTCTTAAAATGTATTTATTTTTCTGAGATTTAAATTTAGACCACATTATTAGATTACCCTTTGACTTTATGAATACACATAAATTACAGCTTAAATATTTTTTGTTTTGTTTTGTGCTTTTATTTAATGACCGCGTGTTTTTTTTTTTGGTTTTTTTTGTTTTTTTTCCCCACTGATGTTACCTTACTTCTCTGGCAATATTTAAGGTTTTTATGAAATTTTATTTCTCATTTTTTTTCAGCACATGCATTCAGAATTACAGAAAATAATGATAATGCAAAAAAATAAGGAGATTGTTTTATTTATTTTAATCAGGTTTGTTAAAAGTGTGATCGAATGATGTTAGTTCATTTGCGCAACCATCTATTTGCTCTAACAATGAAAATATTTGAAAAACAGTTATAAACAAGAAATGATGCAATCCTTTAAATCTTAATTCTTGAGTGTAGTAGAATTCAATGAATGTAAAATTATTATCATGTCATATATGACACATTTTATTTAATGTGACAGACACAAAAACAGTAACACATTGAATCACCAGTGACATATACATAAGAGGGTCATTCTACAGAAACGTAGACATTACAGAAATATTACACTTGAAAAACACTTTAGGATTACAATATATATATATATATATATATATATATATATATATATATATATATATATATATATATATATATATATGAAACAATGTTATTTGAACAATTAAGCCTTCTTGACCTACTTTATTGTTAGGGAATTTAAAAAAAAAATACAAATGGATTAAACTACTTGATTTAGTGAATATACTATGATTGACAACATGTGGGTTGATATCTTGCAGCAGCCATTTTGTAAAATACATTTTTCATAAAAATTGTCTTTGGTGTTACCCGTTTAAAGATAAACTTTATTTAAAGCTATTCGTTTAGTTCTTTTGCATAAAATAGCACTAATATTACATGATTCTAACTTTTCTTAGTTTAAAGTTTAAATGTTAGGTCTAAGTTTAAATGTTAGAAAATAAACATACATTTTCTCAAGAGCAATTTTTGAATGGGACACAAATAATACAGCCAAAATTTTACTTATAAAAGGATATATGTAATGTTACACAGAAGAAAACCTTACTACTATTATTATTGTAGCATGAAGACTGTGCCATTATGCTCATTGTTTCTCTTTGGTTCAGTGGAAAAAAAAAAAAACTGACTAAATTGACCAAAAAATTCTTCTTCAAAATCATTTATTTATTGGAATATTTTTGAAGTTGTTTACAACCAAGTCACCAAAAGATGATACACATTGAGCAAAACCCAGCACACAACAGTAAATCAATTAGCCTTATTACAGTTCACATATTCTTATCACAGTGTTAATTGTTGTTGGTGTGGGTGACTTAGAATCCAACAAGCTATTGTAAACAAGCTACCAAACAAGCTAGGTAACATTATAATCGCTAAAATAGCGGACTCACGAAAAAAAAAAAAAAATAAAACAAATAAATAAATCATGTTATCTTTTTTTTTATTTTATTTTTTTTATTACTAATTACTCAGCATCGTCAGTATTATAGAGAAAATAATCACTTCATCCTTCATACTTACTGGAGCTCCTCTCAACTGTACTGTCGAACTTTTCTCTCCCGCCGGCGCCGCCGGACTTCTACACACACGAGTGTGACATGAGCGGTGGACTAAACCACTGTGAGGCAAGGGAGGGGTGACTCAAAATGTTTTTAATCTTAAAACGCCCGTTTGCATTTGTTTTGATTTACTACTTACATAATTATTTTAAGTATATATCATTTATTTACAATACTTAGCGTGATTTTTAATTATATTTTTTTTGGGGGGGACAGCACTGCAGATAGGGGAGGTCCTGACCTAAAAGCTGCTGTGTGACAAGGTGTACAGCTAACAAGCTAAAAAACCCAGAAATAAGTTTTCATAAGCTGTCGACCCCAAAAAACGAATGTTTAAGGACACAAAAGTGGATACAGGCAGTGAGACAGAGCACAACGGGTCATATTACTATAAGAAATGCATTAGAGGGGAACGTAATCGGCGACAACATATGCTAAACAAACCAACAAAAACAAACCATTCATTATTTTTAACCATGTCAAAGAATTATTTCACTTGTCCCCGAATACGTTCCCCTCTAATGCATTTCTCATAGTAATATGACCCATTGTGCTCTGTTTCACTGCCTGTATTCACTTTTGTGTCCTTAAACATTCGTTTTTTGGGGTTGACAGCTTATGAAAACTTATTTCTGTTTTTTTTTTTTTTTTAGCTTGTTAGCTGTACACCTTGTCACACAACAGCTTTTAGGCATTGTTCTGTTTTTTGTAATAAGTCAGAAAAGACAATGAGGCAGCCTCACGCAATACAAAGTCAATGGAGACGGTTGGATTGTTTTCCCCCCCGGTGGGCGTGATTTTCAGACTATGACGCGTGTCACTCTGTCTCTATGGAGGGTATGCACGTGACGTCACCGTCGACCGTTATGACTGCGGTCACGTCCATTGAGTGGCAAAAGACTGAGCGGCAGCATTGGTTTTCAGCGTGAATGTCGCGAAAAACACACAAAACACATCCAAAACGGAAAAGAGCTTTGCGACTGACTGTACAAATAGCTTTGACACAAAACCTGAGGTATATATTTAAAAAATTGCAAAAGCTACAGAAAAAACCCTGCTGAAAAAAACAATAGAAACCATTACAAAAATCCTAATGGTTTCCACTACAAAACCATTACAAACCATCAGCCATTAACCATTAAAACCATTACAAAATGGTTTCCATTACGTAGTGTGTTTTGGGCACATTCCATTAGGATTTATTGGTTTGTATTGGTTTCCATTACAGATTTGTATTGGTCTTTATTTGCACATATTTAATGGTTTCCATTGCAGTTTTTGTATTGGTTCTAATGGTTCCATTACAAAGTTGTATTGGTCTTTATTTGCACATATTTAATGGTTTCCATTACAGTTTTTGTATTGGTTCTAATGGTTCCATTACAAAGTTGTATTGGTCTTTATTTGCACATATTTAATGGTTTCCATCACAGTTTTTGTATTGGTTCTAATGGTTCCATTACAAATGTGTATTGGTCTTTATTTGCACATATTTAATGGTTTCCATTACAGTTTTTGTATTGGTTCTAATGGTTCCATTACAAATTTGTATTGGTCTTTACTTGCAAATATTTAATGGTTTCCATTGCAGTTTTTGTATTCGTTCTGATTTGTATGTTTAACTGGTAGCTGTTAATTAGGCCATTGATTAATTAAATAATTTAAATTATTACAACAATTATACACTGGTTTTGTCCTTGTGGCTTAAAAAAAACGCTCAAAAATATATAATTTTAATTGATATAAACTCAGACCTGCCAACCTTGGAAAAAATTTTCGAGTACCAGTGTGATGGGACAGGACACGGTTTTTTTTTGGGGGGGGGGGGGGGGGGGGGGGGTCATATATTTTTTTACATTTTTGAGAATACAATACACAAAGCACAAACACACACCCATCTTCGTTAATCTAATTTTGACTGTTATTTTATATTTTCACTACACCTGCTCAAAAGCATTTTTTTTATTCATGATTAATATTGCATTGCATAATGTGTGCTTATACAAACTGACAACCACAAGTGAATCACATTCACATATTTAATATGGACTAAAACATGTGCTAAAATATTTGGATATTGGAATAATATTGGATATACTAAATCCCACAGAAAAAAAAGGTATCTATTTGTAACATGTTTGTATTGGCTAACCTTTAATCAGCGAATGTTTGTCTTGTTCAAATACAGCATATTTATAGAAAACAGTTAACAGTGAATAGACAGTACCCATAAGTGCAAAACGAATCGAGAATTCAAGAATATCAAGAAGTTAGTTATATAACGAGGGGTTGTGTTAACTAAAGAGTCCGTCATTTACCGAAACTTAAAAACACGGGTGGATAATTAAAAATGTTTTCTGACAAAAAAATAACACAAGCAAGAACAAATTTTAAACCAAGCACGTCAATTTTCATTTTACAATGATCTTCCCTCTCTGTGCTCGCGCGCGTTTGTGTGTATGAGAGAGAGCTCGCGCAGCACTGCGACAACGGTGCTTTTAAATGCATAAGTAACTAATGTGATAGTTTTCTTACAAAATAAGTAGGCTATGTAACATAATTAGGTACTTTAGTTAGTATTAACACAATAACGCAACACATGTAGGCTATACGTATCAAGAGAATAAATAAATAAACGCCTGTTTCTCCAGACTCGCGCTTGTCAGTCAGTCACACATCACAGCACTTTCATAATCACTAAGCCATATAGCGATTTCAATTTTATTTAGATTTGTTGTTCAACATTACTTGAGCATGTTATACCCGTTTACCTCAAGGAGTCAGAAGTACCGTGACTGCTGTACTGTCCTCGCTTGAGAATTCAGTCACTGAGACTGCAGGAGTGGAAGGAGGATCGCGCGGGACTTTGTGTTGCTGTCGATTTGCAGTCTCTTTTTATTGATAGGTCAATCATCCCCGCTTGCTATTTGGGGAAATGAACCCAGCGATATGATTGGTCAAACTCTTTCTTTTGCTGGATTTGAGCACTACGCGTGCACAGAGGACTCACCGGGTTTTTGCGTAGTATAGAGTGACAAATCGTACCAGCGTACTTTGAGGTCAAAATGCGTACCTGGTACGCAAAATGCGTACATGTTGGCAGGTCTGTAAACTGCACACCAACTTTTCAATAGCTAACTGTTCAGGTTGTGTTTTGCAAAGAATTAAGAACATGCAACTAAAATCAAAATTATACTTGGATCAAGACCATCTTTTTTACTAAACCCAGCTGGAAATAAACATCTGACAAAAATTATTAACAACAATGATCTTTTTTATTACTTAATATGTAATAGAAATACAAGAACTATGAACTGTGTTTGTGGCTTCACTGTATCCACTGTGGCTGGCTTAGACCTGCAAAAAGAAGGAGAATTCATTAGGACAATGTACCTCTTAAACCACATTACCAGTACATGAGATTATCCATACATTATATATTATATGGGACTCTCAAAGAAGTTGCAAGAACATAGTTGTTGACCAAACTTCATTATTTCACCCAACATATTTGGGTGTACTTTGAGCAGATTCAAGATCTTGAATTTTGCCATTAGTCATGTCAGGTTCATAGCATGACAGTCATCTGTTATTTAACCTTCTCCAGTTGTAGGTTAGTGATGTGCGGGTCATCTCATAACCCACAGACCCCGCAGGTCGGGTTGGGGTGGGATAAGAAATTGTCACTTTATTTGCGGGGTGGGTCATTAAAAACAAAATTAAAAACAAATCCATATATGTTGCGTGCAATTCCCTATAGCCTATATTAAAAATTTGGGAATATCTATTTTCATATTTTTTTAGGTTCTTTAATACGGTTACAGTATGAAGGCTGTAGCAACGTAACCATTTTGGAAACGAAGCGTAAATGTGAACATCAAAGATTTCTTATGCTGCTGCGTCCTCTATAGGACCAGCGACTAGTCGACGTCAAGTTTAAAGTCCCTGTAAAGCCCTATTAAAGTCTGTGTTCTGAGTTTGTCACACCACAGTAAAATGTGCTATTAACCACCCAGCCAAATTTGAATGATTAAAAAAAACGTCAAGTAAATTAAATAAATTATCAAAATCTTGAAAAAATTAGCAGTATTCTCTGCTCTCAAACGCTGGGGGCGTGTCCGCTGTCGGCGCTGAAACCACACCCACTCGCGAGAGCTGCCGCCTCAACTTATTTGTCTAATCAGTCAAACTCACTGATGCATATAAACAAAAGAATCACGATAGAGGGTTGCACAATTTAGTAGAGTTACTGTGGACTGCCTACTAATTACGCACACAAGGCAACATACACTCATTGGTGGGCACGTACTGCCGACTGTTGTCGAGTTCGACAGGTGACGGCGCCGTGAGACGGGAGGATGAAGGCCGGGATGGGAGAGATTCTGTCCGGCAGATTGTCAGTGAATCCCAGGTGTCTGATGAAAGTTTGTAAAACTCTCCGGTGTAAAATTAGCACTGCAGAGACTAATTTAATCCACCCCTTCTTCATATCACTGTTTTTTAGCAAATTTAAATAAGGAGAACAAGCTTCTTTTGTATATTATCGCAACCAGGTAATATGCATTTGCGTGATGAAGGCATTACTAGCTAGCAAAATTTAGGCTGTATAACTAACAGTATTGACACTCGAGATTAAACGGGCGAGCTGCTGTAGCGTTAGGGGTGGTGCCATGCTCGGTTACTCTAGTGCGTCAGACAGTTATATAGTGTTAGCCCAAAAAATCCTGAGCACAGAATTGGTGAAAAATTGTTTAACACTCTAACTTCACAATTCAGTACTACATAGTTCAGTCTTTGTAATGTTTTTGCAGCAATACATTTGTCACATTTATAATGTGTTTAGAATCAATTCTCAGAATTGACTTTACAGGGACTTTAAAGTGTCACGGCAGAGCATTAAAGTCGACTAGTCAGTTCAACCCCTAGTGCATAGCTAATAAGTGTGATGACATCATCCATAGCAACGATGTCAACTACACCCTTTCTCTTAGCTTAAGAATTCTCACTGTTTGTAATGGTTTTAGCAGCTTTGTGAAAAGGTTTTAAAGGATTAGTTCACTTTTAAATAAACTTTTCCTGATAATTTACTCACCCCCATGTCATCCAAGATGTTCATGTCTTTCTTTCTTCAGTCGAAAAGAAATTAAGGTTTTTGATGAAAACATTCCAGGATTATTCTCCTTATAGTGGACTTCAATGGAGCCCAAACGGTTGAAGGTCAAAATTAGTTTCACTGCAGCTTCAAAGCGTTCTACACGATCCCAGATGAGAAATAAGGGTCTTATCTCGAGAAACCATCGCTCATTTTCCAAATAAAATTATAAAATATTATAAATGTTTTAACCATAAATGTTCATCTTGAACTAGCTCTCTTCTTCTTCTCTATTTGATTCCAGCAATCTAGACACTGCTAAGTGTATTACTGCCCTCCACAGGCCAAAGTTTGAACTAATTGTTACATACTATTGAACTAACATATTGTATATGACAATTTAGTTCAAACATTGACCTGAGGAGGGCAGTAATACACTTAGCAGTGTCTACACTGCTGGAATTCAAATAGAGAAGAAGAAGAAGAGAGATACAGTGGGTTCCAAACGGGATATATCGCCCTCCGAAGGGCACTTCGGAGTGAAAACAATCATGGCCGCCATATTGAAGGGTCGTTCCAAACCGAAGTGCTCAAAACGGGCCACTTCAAAGGGCCCTTCAGAATGAAGGATTTCGAAGGGTACAACTGATGGACACTTCAGGCCCCCATGATCCTTTGCACAGGAAAGTTGTTTGACGTCACAGAATGGGTACAGGAGGTTAGGAGATTTTACCTATAAATGTATGTATAGTATTTTTCTGTACTATTGTAATATTTATACGAGTTAGATTTAGTAAATTATTATGGTCAAAACGACAGTGTACTTCAACAAAAATACTTTACAGCTCCCTTTATCAGTCCATTCAAATGTTTCAAATACATAGACACAATATGGTGTAATAAACCTAAATAAATAAACTAACGTTAAACAAAGGGCGCTGCTTGCACAATTTACTCCTCCTTGATTGTCTCGTTAAGATGACGCAGAAGTGCGTTCCAAAAAAAGAGGGTTTTTTTACCCCTACACCCTTCATCCCTTTGAAGCTCTCACTCCGAAGGGGAAACCATCTGAAAGGAATTAGGGCATAGGGATGAGCCCTTCCGAATGGAACGCAGGGCTACTTCAAGATGAATATTTATGGTTAAAATGTATTAAAAAAAATATATATTTTTTTTTAGAAAATGAGTGATGGTTTCTCTAGATAAGACCATTATTTCTTGTATGGGATCGTGTAGAACAATTTAAAGCTGCAATGAAACTAATTTTGACCTTCAACTGTTTGGTGTCCATTGAAGTTGGAATGTTCCTGGAATGTTTTCATCAAAAACCTTAATTTCTTTTCGACTGAAGAATGAAAGACATGAACATCTTGGATGACATGGGGTGAGTAAATTATCAGGAAAAGTTTATTTAAAAGTGGACTAATCCTTTAAGTGAAAACTCTTACCTAAGAATTTTTACTGCCTATTTAGGAGAACTTTTAGTTGTAAGATAAAACATTTTGTGAATACGGCCCCAGGTATATTGGACCAGGTTTGGTGTTAAAGTCTGCAGGACAGTGGTTCTCGAGGGCCAGAGCTGAGATACCTACAATATGTTCTGAACATGACTTTCAGAGATCCAGATTGACTGCTAGATCGATCACTTACAACAGTGGTGTCCAGTCCTGGAGGACCAACGTCCTGCAGTATGTAGCTCCAACTTTCTCACACACCTGCCTGTAGTGTCTGGTGATCCTGAAGACCTTCATCATCTGGTTCAGGTCTGCTTAATGGCTGGAGCCACAGTTAATTCTTCAAACAGGACTAGATGGCAATAAATACTGAAAAGAGAGAGGACAAACAACATTTAATGGTATAAAGCCAGTTTAAAATTATATTTTTTATGTATAATAACATCTGAGAATGTACATATGACACCACTGTACTGAAAAGTATTTGCCATTTAAGTAGTTGCAATTTAACATACAGTATTTGCCATTTAAGTGAGGATCATCTCATTTTTAAAAAATGACACCCGAAATATTAACAGATAACATAAGCAAAATCTTCATGAAAACACAGTTATATAATGCAAAGAAAGTTTTTGTAAATGTGCATGACAAATCTACAATGCAAAAACTGAGAATGTGTGACTGAGTCAAACAGTACTTACAGAGCAGAACCAATGATCTGATTACACACAAGGAAGAGGGAGAAAAATAAACAAAAATATATTAAATATTGCTCTGTATGGATGAATGTGCTGATTAAATGTACACATTCAAGATAAATTATTACATTAACATTTTAGTGATCTATTTCATGGCCTAAATGTTTTACTTCAGTTATATTTTTTCATAATTAATTAAATATTACAGATGGTTGATTTAATTTGACAGTTATCTTTTCGGGTGAATATAGGCAATGAGTCCTCTCTCTCTCTCTTTCACTCTCTGTCCCCGCGCGTGCACGCGCCAGCTTGACAACGCGTACAAAGTTATTGTAAAATTTGTTATTTTTAGGTCACGATAACATGATAGTAATGTGGCCGTAGCTTATGTAACGAGATTTAATAAGGGTGTGCAGCTTAGTTATTGTATTTACGTCGCTGTTTAAATCTTTAATACAAAGACACAACTGACTCAGGCAGGCCATCATAACAAGCTCGGTCGAGTCATCGCGTAAAATAGCAACGGAGAAACAATAATAAATCAAATTAACACCGAAATGGTTGTAAAACAATTCAAGGTAATGAATTAATGCGGTTTTTAAAGTATATTACCTCAGATTACCAGAAAATGAATTGTATGAGCGGCTAGTCAACCGTTATAACATTTAAACGCAGCACGCTAAATAATATAACGTTACTCATCAGATAGACCACTAAAGCGGGTGTAATTTAATTCCAATTAATTAATTAATTCATTACCATTTCGACCTGTTACACTAATTTTAATTGAAAACTCAGAAATTACTATAGAAATATAAAAAGCTTACCTGTTTGCGGTACCAGTCGATTCCGGAATGACAGTTCGTTGATGCTGTTCCAGCAGTCTCATTGGTTAGAATTAATCACGTGATGTCATATTACTAATAATTTATATTTATTTATATTTATTTATTTATTTATTGCCATTTCAGAAAAATAATATATTAATATTGTGTGTGTGTGTGTATTATAAAATATATATATATAATATATATATATATATATATAACTGAAAATTCAGCTTTGATCACAGGAATAAATTACACTTTACTGTATATTGACATAGAAAACAGCTGTTTTAAATTGGAATAATATTTCACAATATTACTGATTTTGTTTGTATTTTTAATCAAATAAATGCAGGCTTGGTGAACAGAAGATACTTCTTTTAAAACATAAAAAAATCTTACTGACCCCAAACTTTTGAACGGTAGTGCATATATATATATATATATATATATATATATATATATATATATATATATATATATACACACACACACACACACACACACACACACACACAGTTGTCTCAGTCTCAGTCTACAAACAAACAGGTAAAGACAGTACTTGTCTTGCTATCTTGTTGACTGTGTGCAGTTTTAGTTATGGGATGGGCAAATGAATGTAATGACATTGGTGACATTTTACTAGATTGTTAAAAAGTTTGATTAACCCTGTGCCTTGAGCATTTAATCATAAAACAATGATTTAACTTGTACTGTGCTGTGAACATGGGGGGTTGCCCACAGTAAACCTGCTATGGGCCCCGGAGCTAAGGGCCCCACATGGGCTAACCAACCCCACAGAAAACCCACACTTAGTGGGTGAATGATGAAATCACATTAAACTTGAGTTCTATGTTGATAAATTAAAATTGATTTCTGGATATCGTTATGTTATTTTTGTACACACACAAACAAACACGTTGTGCTTTCATGTTTTATGGAGACTTAATGGTTTTTATACTGTAAAAATTGTATATTCTATCCCCCTACACTAACCCTACCCCTAAACCTACCCATCACAGAAAACATTCTGCATTTTAAATTTTTAAAAATCATCACTTAGTATGAAAAATCTCCCCACACGGACAAGGATTTCAGATATTGCCATCTTTGTGGGGACATTTTATCCCCATAATATATGGTTTACCAGGCCACACACACACTCCTGTCCCACCCAGTTTTTTAAAACAAAGTTACAACACTGTTTCCCATGCGGTTACACTGCAAAAGGGAAAATGGGACAAAATGGAAAGTTATGTTGACCCATGACCTATATGAATGAACAATTTTGTGTGAATTCTATTAAACAATACATATATTTAACAGTATAATTTCTATACATATTACATAAGGATACCATTAAACAATTGAAAAATGAGCTAAGATTTAGTTTGTGTGTCATATTTAATCTATTTTGTTGTGTTGTAATAATTGTAAAAAATAAATAAATAAATCTGCATCTAACCTATAAATTGTACATCATTAAATCAAACTAAAGAAACCACTCAATTTATTGGAGTTCTAATGGTTCATACTGGTGTCCAGTAGATACCAACGTGTAATCTATAGGTTGCCAAAGATGTTCTATTGGTCCTTAATGGTATCCAATAGGCAAAATATGCTACCAATAGAAGAAAGCAAATTACCAATAGAAACCCACTTGGACCATTACATTTTCCATTAAAACCAATACAGGCAAATAGGCAAAACATGCCACCAATAGAAAAAAGCAAATTACCCATACAGACCCACTAGGACCATTACAGTTTCCATTAAAACCAATACAGTTCACTTTAAAACCATTAAAACCATTACAATTTCTGTAATGGTTTCTATTGTTTTTTTCAGCAGGGAAAAGCAAATAGATTACTGCAATTCACAGAAACAGCTCGACTCCAGGCAGAGAAACATGGATCATATCATTTTGTGTCAAATTGTTGGATTTTGAGGTAAAATCATATTGTATTGTTATATTATGTTGACAACTCATTAATTAAATATTTACCATCTTATATTCTGCATAATTGTGTGTTTTTAAATAAACAACACTGACAAAAACTATAAAACTGTATGTTTTAGGGCTGGACAATATGAGGATATAACATTGATATTTAGTGATTACGCGGATTTAAACCTATATTGTAGTTAAATAAAGCGTTCACTGGCATATTTGCTTTAGCCTATGTATTTCCCCAGCGTCAAATGGGGAAATACAAACCTAATCCATGGATATTGACATGCAGACAGTAGTCCTGTTTCCTGACATTTATATGTGCCTGATTTCGACGCCGGGGTAAAAGCAAATCTGCCTGTGAATATTTTATATAACTACAATATAGGTAGGTTTAAATCCGAGTAATCACTTATATCAATGTTATGTCATATTGTCCAGCCCTAAAACATATATAGTTTTACAGTATAGTTTAAACACCCAATTATGCAGAATATAAGTTTAAATGAGGTTTAAATCAGAGTAATCACTTATCAATGTTATATAGCCTATCGTCATATTGTCCAGCCCTAAAATATGTATAGTTGTTGCAGTGTTTATTTAAAAACACCAAATTATGCAGAATATAAGATAGTAAATATTTAATTGATCAGTTGTCAACACAATATTTAACAATACAATATATACGGCATGATTTTACCTCAAAATCTAACAATTTGACACAAAATAATAACTGCAAATCCATGTTACTCTGCTGGAGTCCAGCTGTTTCTGTGAATTGCAGTGATCCATTTGGCTTCTTTTTTCTGTAGCTTTCAGCAGCCTTTAAATATATACCTCGGGGTTTGTGTCAAAGCTATTTGTACAGTCAATCACAAAGCTCTTTCCCGTTTTGGATGTGTTTTGTGAGTTTTTCGCGGCATTCACGCTGAAAACCAATGATGCCGCTCAGTCTTTTCGTGACCGCAGTCATAACGGTCGACGGTGACGTCACGTGCATACCCTCTATAGGTGGGCTACAAATAGCCGGTCTGACTACGAGCTAAATCGTGGCTATGCACAGCCTATGCAATATAACATGTCAAAGATATGAAACCAAACAGCTTGTAATCACGGTTGACTTCGCTTAAATGATGCAATATCATACATCTCGCAAGTTATTTTTGGTCAAAATGACATGTAACCAAATTAAAGATTATTTTGGCTAAAAGTGGGTTACACATAGTCGGACTACATCGGGTCTATAGCCTAGTTAACCGAGACGGTGAAATGATGGCTATTGCTTGCTAGGATGTGTAAAGCGCTTATCACAATAAATATTGTTTCAAAGCAGCTTCAAAGAAAATGCATGTCAACATTGTGTCCAAGTAATGTCAATTCAGAAATGTAGCCTACAGTTTAAATATTATGCAGTTAGCTAAAATCATATATTAATTTAGGCAGAAACTCATTTATCTAACTAATGGAGGCAAGCTACATCTGTGCGTGTAAACCTCACTTCCCTAGCCTCGTTTAAAAGCCTCGTTTACACTGCACGCGTGTGCGGTGCGTTACGGCTGCGACGCGGCTACCGGAGCTGATACGGTATACCCCGGGTATACTGTATATCCCGAGTATACTTCAGCCGGTATATCCCGTGTATACTTCAGCCGTCCGCGTTCGTGCACCGTCGTAATTTTCGTCATGCAGAGGGCTCGCGGCACACCCCGTCCGCGCGCAGCCCAAATTTCGAGACCGCGCGGACTGTGCGCGTGCAAGTAGGAAAGAAGAATCCATAGGTGGCAATACACACAGTATGGAGCACAATGTGCAGTCATCGAAGAAGAGTGTGTAAAGAACGATTCAAAAATAAGACGAGTAAACTCAAGCATGCCTTCTCCATCGTTTTTGATTCCTGTTCTCTTGGTGTATCTTCTGAACTATGTTGCAATGGTGGCTGCACTATTTTTCTTCTCCGATCCTGCCTAGCGAATGTCCAGTTGTCTGTATAGAAAAAATTGCACTGCGCATGTGTCGAACTCTGTCATCTGCGCGCATCCTTGGTTTAGTATACTTTGAAAGATGCGCGGACGCGACTGAAGGAAAGTGAAGTATACCCGGGGCTTAAGGCTGATTTATTCTTCTGCGTTGAGTGTACGCTGTAGCTATGGCATAGGCTGCACGTAGTACGCGTAGCACACTACGTAGCCTGACATGCACCTCTTCAAAAATGTAACAACGCGTCAATTCTACGCGGACTTCAAGTGCTGTGATTGGTCTGCTAGAACCCCTCCCTCGGGTCAAAAAACTGGCGCGGAGCAATAGGAGATATAATAATAATTCGAAGTGAAATGAAATAGGCTAGGATTACGTAGGCCTAATCCGAATGAAATGTGCATCTCTGCGGAGATGATGAGAGTCAGCAATGTCAATCTTTGCAGCCGACACTGATTCAGAAAACATTAGTTTATCAGTAAACAATTAAAATGTCTCCTTGCTGTTTTTTTGCCACTTTCATAATCATTACTTTTGCCAGTTCTTAATGCAAGGTTTATGCGTGCACTTGAGTGCTATATATAGATATTGCATAAACGCTCATTAGTATGGTTTATTCTCTCCAGTATTTAAGAAATTAAATGAATTTAAATGTGATTAGTCCCTATTGGCTTAAATGAACTACTACTAGTCGACTAGAAATAACTTATTTCACATATTTTCGATCCAGTATGTCACAAAGGTTTGAGCTTGCGCTCCGCATCCATGTTCTGACACAAACACAGAGAGCATCGTACATTAGTATCAGTTTTAAATTATATTACTAACCTGGGCAGCGTTTCCCAAAAGCATCGTAAGCTTAAGTTGATCGTAGCTCCATTGAAACCAATGGAGCTACGATCAATTTAGGCTTACGATGCTTTTTGGAAACGCTGCCCTGCACTATTTCTTTAGAACAAAACTGTGCAGCAGGTCTATCATCTCTAGTCACACACTTCAGCTAGCCTATGTGTCCCACCCCAACACACACACTAGAGAAAAAACTTTGCAGGTCATATGAGAGAGAGCATACTCACATTCAGTGAGCTTATAATGCCGCATTTTATTGTCAGTAAGTGTAAGGGCGTTGTTAAAAAAAAAAAAAGGCATAAGTGGAAATATTAAATCTACTTTTTCATAAAACGGCAATTTAAATATGTTATTTCTATAGGTTATATAAAAAAGACAAAATAAAAGGGCTGAATAAGCTGATCTAGCATGTTAAATGGTGGCATCCTAGTAAATGAATGGTACACCCCCTTAAGCTCACAGAAATGGTTTGACCCAAGTTCTCAGCAGCCAATGACACTGACCCGTTCAAAAAGATTTTTAACTTCTATTCAAATACACGTATTTAACGCATTGATTTTTCACGCGTGAAATACACGTTAAATACGTGTCAAATTTAACGTGTTAAAATTCACATGTTTTTGGCCCTCTCGGCTTTCCATACTTCTTCGGCTTTTGCCTTGATACTCAACATATGACCGCGGACACTGACGCAGTGTCCGACGCAGAAGTATAAATCAGCCTTTAAACGAGGCTATAGGCGCCTCGATCGCCTATTTTTGACGGACGCCGCGTCCAAGACGCGCAGCTCAAATACAAAATAAAGTCAAAATAATCACCCTGAGTAAACTCCCGCTCATATTTCGCATCACTACGATGCCAGAAACTGACGACAAGAGATTCGAAGTTGAAAAACTTGAAATTTCTTTGTTGTTGTCCATAACTGGATTTTTAAGAGTATTAATCTTCTTCTTTAGGTTACAGCAAACTAAAGTATGGCATAGCAATAAACACAATAAAACCGGATAAAATATAACAAGTTAGCCATTAAATACATGAAAAAAATCAACGAAAACAACGTTGGACAGGCAAATCTAGCGGTCTCGGGAATCCAGCCGCTTCGCTTCTGAAATGCTTCTGGTGTGAGTTGACACTGCTCAGAGAACGGAACACAACCTTGCCGGGGCTGTAACGAGCCGCAGATGCGTGCAGTGTAAACAAGGCTTAAACGAGGCTTCAAACCAGCGTAATTCATACGAATTTGTTCGACCTCACTTGTAGTCTACGAATTCATATGGGCGGGGTTAGGGGTAGGGTAGGCCTAGGTCATTCGTACGAATTCATATGAATTTGGCAACTCGTAAAATACGAAGGCTTACAATTTAGCAAAAAACGTAGGCTACGAATTCGTACAAATTAGCCACCTCGTAAAATACGTACGAATTGCCGTGAGATCGGGAGGATATCTGGTTAACCTAATTATTCCTGGTGCTATTTGATAGACCTCTTTTGCAAATGCCCTTTGAGAAGATTAATTTTTACGAATCAGTTCTTTAAAGTCCATTTCAATAAATGAATCCCCAGCTAGCAAAAAAAGGTCCCCAGAACGTCCCCTGAATGGCCTCTGCGAACGTCCCCCGAACGTCCATGTGTAGGGTCCTCTGGCTGTCCCGGGGACGTCCGCAAAGACGTCCTCGGACGTTCACGGGGACGTTCACAGGACGTTCAGCGGCCATTCGGGACGTTTAGGGGACTTTCGATTAAGTCCTCTTATTGTTTTTTTATTTTACTTCTAGGTTAACAAAAGAACACAAATACGTTGTAAGGAGAAAAATACATTTATTTATTTATAGTAAATGAGCAGTTTCATAATTGTTGTGCTCTTTCCGTGTGTGTGTGTGTGTGTGTGTGTGTGTGTGTGTGTTATGCAGTTGTGCACGCGCGTCTCTCGTTGTCAGCTGTGGTAGTCCGATGGCAGTTTTTTTCGATGGCTTCTAACCTAAAACGACAAAATGAACACATTCAATAATGTTTCAGGTATCGTTTGTCTATTAAGAAACATTTGTTACTGACAATTTGGATTCGTGAGACCAAGATTAGCGTACATTTGAAGATAGGCCGTAACGGTCAGCCGCGACGGACAACAACTTCAGCAAACGTTTGTAAATGTAATCTTGTCATATAATTTAAACTTTACAAGATAAACAGTGGTTATGGTAGCCAATGTCTGCTAAACTAAAATTTAAAATACCTTTTCGACCGACGAAAGAGAAAACTCAAGGCCTCATCTGAGAAAATCACCGGCAGGACCGTTAACTGTCGACGCAGCCGAGCGTTGCCATGGCTACATGCGCGTAACCTAAAGAATGACGTCACTCGATCGTCACTTGCTTGTATCTCACAGTGTGGCTATATTACACTTTTTGCCACATGCTATACCTTTCTTATGTGTAAAAATTAAAGTATTTTTTTAAAATAACTTTTCTTTAATAAAACCATGTTTGACAGGTATTTATGGGTATAGGAATTGTCTTACCTGTGTAATTTTCCAATTTCTTTGCCAGCAAAGTGCTTTTCCATTCTTCATCTTTTCTTTGGCTGCATTCATCAGTTGAAGTCAATAACATTATTTTAGAGCTCCAGTTCAGGGTGATTGGGACACTTTTTACCATTGAGATGACTTGGATAAAATGTCCCATTCTTATATTATCCCACATCTTATATTCAGTAGCCTACTATTGGGGGGGCATCATGATTTTGATGTTTAAAATGATAACTGCTGAAAGCACACATGATCTGATGACATCTTTAATTAGTTAGTAGGTTGAAGTTACTCCATTATTTTTTCCCATAGGCTAACATGAAAGTTGTTCATTTTTAATATTTACTTCATTTTACAATGAATGGGTCATTCTACAGAAAAGTCAACTTTTCTGTCCCTTTACAGAAATATTACACTTGAAAACAATTTTTTTTATATATTTTAATATGAAACAATATTTGAACAATTAAACCTTCTTGCGCATCAATGTGGCAGTATTTGTTTTTTAATTATAAAAATTCCAAACAGCACAGAAGTGCTCGTCCCCACAGTCATGTGGGAAAGTGCTTTATTTTGAGCTCAGAAACAGGGTTTAAATACAATAATGTATGCATAACTGTCAAATATATTATGTAAATGACATAAAAAAACAAAAAACAAATGCTGAATAAATATTATAAAATATATTAAAAAAAAAACCCTGGTGTTGTGTCACTGGTGTTACCTTTAACAAAAATCTCTTATTTTGAAATAAAAATCACACTGTTGACATCAGTTGACTACCTTCTTCCTATTTCCTGAAGATCCATGAAGAAAGACACATGGAAAGTCCACTATCTCTTTTCAGTTATCAGAAATTTTAATTAGAAAATCATAATTTCATATGAAGCTTTTAGTTGAAGTCACTGGTGTGACCTACTTTATTATTAGGGAATTTTAAAAAACTAGAATACAAATGGATTAAACTACTTAATTTAGTGAATATACCATGATTGACAACATGTGGGTTGACACCTTGCAGCAGCCATAAAATGCATTTTTCATGAAAAATGTCACTGGTGTTACTGTCACTGGTGTTGTTTATAGAAAAAAAAACTTTATTCAAAGCTATTTATTTAGTTATTTTGCATAAAATAGCACTAAATAATGTGATTCTAACTTTTTTTCCTATTGTTAATCCTTCTTTGGTCAGATATGGCTAAATTGAGGGTATTTGACTAAACTGAGAAGCTGAGAAGCAGCGACTTTATGGACAGCGTATTTTACAGACATTTTTAAAATGTTGTTTATGATCTTTTACTGACTGCTTTCACTAAGTGTCAATGAAAAGTCTTTGATTGTATAAAAAATGTAAAAAATTTAGTCTCCTCTCCTTGATTATAGTTGAAGAATAAGTAGGCTATCTTTGGTCCTACACTCTAAAAAATGCTGGGTTGTTATAAATATGGACAAACCCAACCGTTGGGTTACAAAATGCATTTAAAAATTTAACCCAATGGTTGGGTTTGTCCATTTTTGACCCAAACTTGGGTTGAAACAACCCAGCATTGTTTAGAGTGTATGTATCTGTCACTGGTGATTCATTGTGTCACTGTTGTTACCGTTTTTCTCATTAAATAAAATGTGTCATATGTGACATGATAATACTTTTACATTCATTGAATTCTGCTAAACTCAAGAATTAAGATGTAAAGGATTGCATTACTTGTTTATAACTGTTTTTCAAATATTTCCATTGTTATAGCAAATACATGCATAATTAAATTAGCATAATTCAATCACTTTTAACTAACCTGAAAAAAAAAACACATAATCTCCTTATTTTTTTCATTATCTTTTTTTCTGTAACTCTGACTGCATGTGCTGAAAAAAATTGAGAAATATCATTTCATAAAAATGTTTAAAATGCCAGAGAAGTATGGTAACAGTGACAAAAAAATGGTACATGCTGTCTTTAAATGCACAAAATAATAATAATAATAATAATAATAAATCATAAAGCTGTCATTTGTATTCATAAAGTCAATGTGTAATATAATAATGTGGTCTAAGTTTAAACGTTAGAAAAAGAAAGACATTTTAAGACATTTTGTCATACCAAAAGTGGACTTTTCTGTAGAATGACCCGAATTCAATTACTATTTTTACTTGAAGTAAAACCATAATATCAACCTGCACAACAAAACAATCATGGTTTCTGTAAATCCATTATCATGTTTAAAGGGATTTTTAAGGAACACAACCTCCTTTAAATCCAGTAGGTTTAGTTTCATTTGCCCTTTGTCTGAGTTTCAAGGTGTCAGGTCTGTTGATAAAAGGCAACGCTGTTTTTTTTTTTTTACAAGTGTTGTTATGGAAATACCAGATGAGGGACGTCAGTAGGACTTTCGCAAACTGGCAAGGACTTGAATGTCCTCCGAACGTCCGTCAGCGAACGTTACAAAGCGGACCAAACGCGGACGTCCCCCGAACGTCCGGCGAACGTCCGCCAGCGAACGTTAAAAAGCGGACCAAACGCGGACGTCCCCGAACGTCCGTCAGCGAACGTTACAAAGCGGACCAAACGCGGACGTCCTCCGAACGTCCGCCAGCGAACGTTACAAAGCGGACCAAACGCGGACCTTAACGGACGTTCACAACGTCCGGGGGACGTCCCTTGTTTGCTGGGTCAACAGTTTACATAAATTCGTGTTTTAGTCAAACAGTCTCGCAGCAATTCATAAGAATATTTTGCCGACTTGTTCGTATTCGTAGCTACGATCTCATTCATACATTTTCTTACGAACTGTTTAAACCCCAGCGATGAAATAGTTATGTTTGGTTTACCATAAGATCGAGTTGGTTTTAGTATAGCCCTAATGAGTAGGTAAATTGTTATTTATTTATTTTATTTGTTTGTTTGTTTGTTGTTTATTTAAATATATTGCTCTGTATGAAAAAATATAATAAAATATTATATTTTAAAATATTATAAATAAAGTAATGCAATAGTTACAATGTTTGTCTTCTGTAAAATAGATTTGTCTGAGGAAGAGACTGAAATTTAAATAGATTTTTTTTTAATTATTTTAAGAGTAATTGTATAGAAATTAAATAAATTAATTTTAGAAGACGCTCTTAACTTTAACATTTTAATGCACATCAATGCACCTTTTCCTCAAAAATGTTATTCTCATAAAACGCACATCATGCAGTAATAATTTAATGCCAACATTTGTCCTGTGATTTGTCCAGCTCCCTCATTTGAGCTGAAATATGGCTGACATCAACGTGACCTGTGCAGAGATTCAGACCGCAGATGGGTTCGAGTTCAAACTTCCCTCTGATTTACTGGACCAAACACTCAATGGAGACTGTGAACAGAGCTGGAGCTTAAAGGTGAGTGTGTGTCTCTGTCCTCAAACTACACCATTATATTATATGATTCTCTTCTGATCCATTTGTTCAGGACGGGCGTCTGCTAGCAGATCCATCAGATCCTCTCAGACTGTTAGATCCTGCCACATCTGTGTCATCTGATCGTCTCACCATGTCTCAGTGTGTGGATGAACTTCATCATGAGATCATCTGTGATGCTTCACGAGTAAATCAGCTCACTCAACACATCATTCATCTGTTGAACAGGATGTCCTTCTACAATCTAAAATATGAGCTTCAGTGTTTAATATATGAATCAGTTCAACATAAACAAACTCTCACAGCATTGAAACATTCATGAACAATATAAATACTGATTCTTTCTTTCATTTCAGCTCAGATTCGAGACCATGTTCAGAGGTGAGAGACACTTCAGATCTCAATATGATGTTTATGATGGACAGATGATCCTGAAAGAGACAGAAATATCCCTCATGTTGTTTCATAAATTATAACAGTTCACCAAAAAATGCCCCTTATATTCCAGATAAGATTTTCTTTTGATCTGTTATTTTTTTCTCTCCATACAATGAAAGTAATTTAGGGAAAGTCTGTCACATGACGAGTAAATGTTGACAGAAGTTCATCTTATACTGCAGTTTAAACACAGTCATTATGAGAATCCACCTGAAAGGTGTTTGTGTTGAACTGAATCTTCAGTGGTTGAAGTGAGTCATGATGATTGTGAATGTGTTTTCAGCCTATAACTGCACAGACTCCAGCAGCGAATCCGCACAAACTCGTGAGTTCAGATCATCTATTAAGCACATTTAAAATAATGAATTGCATCAGATAATTGTATTGTATTGTGCTGTTGCTTGTATAGATCATTTGTTGTGGTCTTTGGCTCTTGTCATAACGGTTCTTCTCGTGATGGTCTTCATCTGTTTCATGCTGCGGAGAAGGAAACTCAGGTGAGTCACGAGGGTTTATAAATGAGTCGGGGAGGGTCTGACATGATCATGATTTTATTTTTGCATTTCATTATATTCAGTTCATCTAAATTTGTAAAACAGATGTTCATCTCAACAAGGGATGTGGTTGCACAGTGTTTTTGTGAATGTGTGGCTAGATGAAAAGTATTGTTGAGGATGTTGTCGTCTGCTGAAGATGTTTCACTAAATGAGTCAACTGTGATGGTCAATAACAAGACTTGTTTTCTGCATTTGCATGGTGAAAAAATAATATATTTAGCCTGTGAATGTGTGCAGGAGTGACAGAATAAAAAGAAACACTACTTTCTGTCACAAAAGACAAAACGCTTGTACAGAGTGATATTACACTATTCAATAAACACAAATATAGCACAAAAAATAGGTAAAATAGGAAATTCTTTGATGAAAATAATAGTTTTCAATCTTGCTGAATCAAACCGAGAGAAAGAACTGAGTTTTACTGCATCACTTGAACTGTTCAGAAATGAATGTGTTTCTCTCAGGGATCCTGAAACTGGAGTTCAGATGAACATCAGATCTGAAGATCCTCATTCACTGCAGCTCAACAGCTCTGTGTCCAGAGGATGATCTTCATCATCTTCATCTTCATCACAGCTCATTTTCACATCAAACTCAGAGCTGAACGTCACTGTGATCTTTGACACGATGAAGGAGTTTGTTCATGCTGAGCTTCTGAACACATTCATTCCTCCATCTGTCTGTTTCCAGACGTGTGACCATATCTCACAGACTTGATCTGTGTTTCTGTCTCCTGAATTCTGCCTCTAGAAATAAATCTCCATTTATAAATGGTCAACTCAGACGTTCAGAGTTTCATCACCAGTAAATGAAGCTGCTGATCATATATTTAAAGGATTAGTCCACTTTTAAATAAATTTTTCCTAATAATTTACTCACCCCCATGTCATCCAAGATGTTCATGTCTTTCTTTCTTCAGTCGAAAATAAATTAAGGTTTTTGATGAAAACATTCCAGGATTTTTCTCCTTATAGTGGACTTGAATGGGCACCAAACGATTGAAGGTCAAAATTAGTTTCACTGCAGCTTCAAATTGTTCAACACGATCCCAGATGAGAAATAAGGGTCTTATCTAGAGAAATCATCGCTCATTTTCTGAAAGAAATTGAAAATTATATAAGTTTTAACCATGAATGCTCATCTTGAACTAGCTCTCTTCTTCTTCTCTATTTGAATTCCAGCAGTGTAGACACTGCTAAGTGTATTACTGCCCTCCACAGGTCAAAGTTTTAACTAATTTTTATTAAACTAGCAAATTGCATATAAAAATACACTTAATACACGTAATACACTTAGCAGCGTCTACACTGCTGGAATTCTAATAGAGGAGAAGAAGAAGAGAGCTAGTTCAAGATGAGCATTTAAGGTTAAAACTTATATAATTTTACATTTTTTTCAGAAAACGAGTGATGGTTTCACTAGATAAGATACTTATTTCTCATCTGGGATCGTGTTGAACAATTTGAAGCTGCAGTGAAACTAATTTTGACCTTCAAGTGTTTGGTGCCCATTAAAGTCTACTATAAGGAGAATAATCCTGGAATGTTTTCATCAAAAACTTTAATATCTTTTCGACTGAAGAAAGAAAGACATGGACATCTTGTGACATGGGGGTGAGTAAATTGTCAGGAAAAGTTTATTTAAAAGTGAACTAATCCTTTAATGTAATGTATCGATCCAGATTCACCTGAGACAAGCTAAAGTCCAAGCTAAAACCTGCCGTCCAGATCAACACTGAATGTATTACTTCTGTTACTCCTATCATACAGATGCATATTATTATTATCATCATATGAACATTAATTTGATGTCTCAAAAACATTAAATCATGATTTCTGTGAAGCTGCTGACACTGAGGCACACAGATCTCTGTAAAGCTGCTTTGAAATGATATGTGTCATAAAATCAATAATAAATACATGATCTGAAAATAAGTCTACCTTCATATCTCTTCAAGTCACACTTTTAAATAATTCATTAACCTGATTCAGGCTTTACTTCCTCTACAAGACAGCATTCCACTATTTTGCTGTTTATGATTCTGTATTTCGTGTAAATGCACTGTTGCTGAAATGAAAAGTAAATGAAAAGCTAAAATAAAGAGATGCGGTGAGGGGCAGGAGGCGTCAGATCTGCACTCAAACTCCCACTGATGACGAAAACACTGACAGAGTGAATCTATCTGACACGAACATCATGTCTGAAAACATTACATATTACTCTTTAATACTTCACAAGTGTTTTGTGTGAGTGGCACTACGGCTGGTTTAGTTTGCGTTTTGTTATTAAATTCACTTATGAAAAATTACCATGGTTTTATGGTTTCTGAAATTAAACCACAGGTTCTGGTTCTGACACTTCTGAAACCCATGAGAGTCTCACAATGCTCATTTCTCTGCTTGATGACACAAAAGATTCAGGAACTGAGATGATGGTTCAAGGGAGGATCTTCAAAATGACAGATGAGAGGAAAGTCATGTTCAGAGCTTTCTACCTTTGACCTTCATCCAAACAGACAAATTTTCTGTCATTTTTCTCTTGTCTTATTGGCATCATGCTCATGTGATTGCTCATAAATAAGATATCTGCTCATGTGCAGAGTCCCGTATTGATGACTTCTGCCATCTGAGAGTGACATGATCCAGCCTGATCATTATTAAAGCCCAAATCTACCAGATTACTTTATTTCTCACAGTAGAGTCTGTGAATAAGTTCAAACTTTCAAAAGTTGGCTTGTCTGTGATTTTATTGTATTATATTACACACTCACATTATTGTTGTATCAGATGGAGAACCTGTGTCTGGACCTGACTACAACGTAGCCCAGGAGACAATGGGCCTACAGATCCAGTTCTGGCTGCATCTATAATTCAGATTTTTAAATCTCCGTATCCGCTTACATATATTTATATATAATCTATTTTTAATCTCTATAATAAAAATGTATAATTCAGATTCTGATCTCCATATCCATTTCATATATTATAAATCTTCCAAGGGGTTTTTTCCCTCCTAGGACTTTTTTCCCAGTGTTAGCACGCTGGGTTTTTCTCCTAGGGGGTTTTTTCCACCCCTGGGAGTCAGCCGACATTGGCTTAATGTAGCACCATCTTGTATATGTTACATATTACCACGCTTGCTTGTACAGCTTATTTTTAACCACTTCTCTTTTTTCTGTGCTTCTAATATGTAAAGCTGCTTTGATACAATTACCAATTGTAAAAAGCGCTATATAAATAAATTTGACTTGACTTGACTTGACTTGTACCGTGAGCAGATAAGGAAGGTTTTGTGTGTTCATGCAGGTACAGTTAAGATCAGCAGCTGATAAGAAAATATCAGTCGAGTTCAGGTCAGAAAATCCTAGAGGACTGTTAAAAATGAATTAATTAATTTGGATGCTAACATAACACAAAACAAAAAACAGATCTTCCAGAACAAAACATTTATAGTATGATTAATATGATTTTATTATAATAAAATGGTGTTTTAGGACATCAAAAGGAATGTAAAGAAAATCTTGTATAGGACTTTAAAATGACAGTAGCAGCTCTCTGATAAAATGATTAGGATTACACAATATATAAAAAATATTAAATTAAAAATTATATTATTAAAATAAGTACTAAAACATTTGTAGACAAATTAATTTCACTGCATTCCTTTAAGATGATTCTATAGGATTCAGATGCTTTCAGTTGATTTTTGTGTGACCAAGGCACTTGAAGATTCATTTAATAATAATAATAACAATAATAATAGTTCCTTGATTGAACTGAATAATCCTTACATATTTTAAATGAATAATTGATTAAGGATTTTAATTAAATGCATAAGGATTATTCAATTCAATTTGATGGAATTTTACCTATTAATTAAAATGCATAAATCCTAAAAGGCTTAATTTAAAAAAAAAAAAAAAAATTTAGAAAGAAAAATATTTTTAATATAATGATATTTTTTAATTTTATGTTTTAAATGTAATATTAAATAACTGAATCTGTGCGTGTTGTTGTTGTTGTTGTTAGTACTCAACACAGTTTGGCTGGACTAATGAATTTTAGCGCAGCTCTCTGTTTCACTTTTTGTTCCGCATCCATTTTCCCACTAAAGCTCTGCATGGGCTTCAAATCTATCCCGAGACACTCAGGCCCGAGCCCGGCCCGTGTCCGACAGCTTATCAGAATTCTGGCCCAGTCCGACTGGAGGCATTACACAGCTATTAAAATAGTTCAGTTTTGTTTGTAATGGCAAAGTGGTTAAAACTCTTTTCATTTCTTTATTAAGTTAATTTAGAAAAATGCTTGGAGCATTTTTTGTTTGTTTGTTAAATTAAAGTTTTTGTGTTTTAAAGTGACAACTAAGCAGCTGACAGAGAGTTAACCTCATGTTTGATCAATTTAGCCTCTCAAATCAACACTTGAATTGCCTGCAATAAAATCCATAGATATAAAACACTTCAAGCGTATCACAATGTTAGTTTAAACGTTTATTATCACCACCACAATAAAAAAGCATTTCTGATAAGCTGATCGCAACAGTGTGCAGAAAGCTAACGAAACGGGCTATACACTCATGTCAAAGACGAGCCGGTTGTCTTACCTTACACCTATAGGATATGCATCAACAACAGAACATGGCCATTCTCACTATTTACAAGAGTTTCCAACAGTTAGACTAATGAAAGTCCAATCTCAAAGGAAAAACGAGACCACCTCCTAGATCAGACCTGTCTGTTGGGACGAAACTGGAATTACTGGATCCATCCTCTATGGGAATCAGTTGAGTTACCTGTAACAGACTCTTCCCACATTCATTATGCATTCAAAATGATTGTTTATTTCGATGTGTGCCCAAAAAACATCAAGGTGAATCTGTGCAGGTAATTATATCATTGGCTTCAAAGGAGTTCTTGCAATTTGTCCATTCCAGTCCCTTGAGTGGACATCTGAGACGGATGAAGACGTTTATTCAATGTTATCTACTGGTCAGATGTCAAACCTGCCGGATCTACAAGCCGAGAATCTCACATTGTGATGGTGGATTATTGGTGTAAAGTTTGCATATTTTGTATAACTTTGTGTAATACACATGACTCATGAGTAAAATTAGTCTGGCTGGTCGCATTATTTCATGTAACATTTAAACAAAAGTCTAAGGGATAGATGTTACAGTATAATGTATTAAATCGATTATATGGATAGACATAATATAGGCTATTATTTAAAAAAATAAAAAGTTTATTTTATTATCACACTGGCAGATTTTTTGTCCCCTTGTTTTAATCATGAAGTCACTTGTATTGTTCAGAGAGCAAGACTTAACTGAAGTAATTTTGCTTCTCAAGTAAATGTATCTTGATTTAACAATGTTCAGATGTTTGTACTTGAAAATAAGAACAATACTGAGGAAGAAAATCATTTTTGCAGTGCATCTGTCGAAAAACGGGTGTTCAAAACAACTTCAAAAAGGCATTTTTTGTCGCTCACTCACACGCATCCTTTTAGGTCAAAGGTCAATCCTCAAATCATAAAACCATCCAACTTAATAACGTCTCAAATATGGCCATAAATGGCACATTAAAATGTTCTTATTAGTCTGTGAATAATTTTATGTCCCTAAGCTCTCCTTCAACACATCAGTGAAAGGAAACGGCACATATATTGTGAAACAGTCTGAACTAACTGCTTCTTTGAAGCATTTTGAAAGAGTTCATGCAATATTTTTGGATCAGAAATGATCTTGCGAAATGATTTGTGCTCAACACAGATGTGGAGCCAAAGACTTCCCGCTACAGCTCTGTTTTTGACAGATAAATCCAGCATGAGGGACTGTAAAATATTCCTGATAAACAATACAGTGATGAAGTGGACCTTAATATAATTTCAGGTGCATAAAGATCATGCGTACATCATGAACACAGAAGAACACAGAAGCTTGCTCATGCCTTACAGAAACAAACAGCATCTGTTCAAGCCATCATCTGAATGGACACATTCATGACCTTTGAGACCTGTCAGAAAACTGAGCTGTTGGTTTATGTAAGACATGATGAAGCATTTTTTTTTTTTTTTTAAGCATGATCTTATGCATCTGAAATGATATTAATGGCCACTTTATCACAGCATTGTTTATTAGTTTATTTCACAATCCCCCACGCTGGATTTAGCATCAGGCATTGAAGTTCTGCTTGTGAAGCTGTCAAACACAAACACACCCTCAGGAGTTTCTTCCACTGCTTTACTATAAAAACAGACGCTCCAGCTCAATCTGCACTCCAGCTTTCACACACGACTGAAGACAGGAGGAATCAACAACTGAATCTCCATCTAACAACACTGAAGGTAAGACAAATCTCTCTAAATACATATTGATTTATAATATATATCGAGTGAAATAATGAGTGTGTTCCAGGTGTTTCTGACTGTTGTGTTATTTTATATTTGTTGATATTGTTGGATGTTTTTAACTCTTTCATGAAATACAACTAAAAAAACTGTATTACAGAAAGGGTTAAACTCTGACAGTGAAACAAAATATGGCAGAAGTGAAAAAGCTTTTGGACATTAACCTGTGCGTTTCATACTCAAGATCACATGTACTGTGAATGTCAAAGACGAATGAATTATAGGATGCTCACACTGTGTGTGTGTGTTGATCAGATGGGAAAGCGGCTCGTATCGGGGTTGGATGTGACCCTGATGCTGTTGTTTGCACTGGTCAGTTCACTGTCAGCTGGGGAAGCAGAGACGATCAGAGAAGGTCAGTATAGCACACACTCATATACTGAGACACAAACATGTTTGGTAATACCCTGGTAATACTAATATGCTATGAAAATAGAAGTTCTGAAATAGAAGAATAGAAGAAAATGATTTCTGTACTTTGTATTTTTGTCAGTCAGTGGGGAGGCCGAATCCTCAAACAAACTATATCGCTTCGACTGTCACCCTGAAGCGGGTTCTGATCAGGCCAAATGTGAAGCCCGCGGCTGCATCTGGAAGGTCAGAGAGAGAAGATCTTTAATATTCAACCCTGGTGTTTTCAAAGTTTGGTCTGAAGTGTTTCTTTCCTGTGATACAACACATCTGCTCCATATTTAATAGCCTTCAGGTGTTCCCAAAGAGCCCTGGTGTTATTACCCCGAGACCCACGGTTACGTCACCAACAACACTGTTGAAAAGCCGAGCGGCATCACTGTAGATATAGTGCGCAATCCTGATTTCCCAAGTCAACGTCCTCAATCTCGAGACATCGACAAGCTCCGTGTGGAAATCACATACCTGAGTGGACAAAGCCTGCGGTGGAAGGTTTGATTTTCTAAATTTAGGATTAAGACCAAGACAATGACTAAATATACCATTTACATTCACGCTTTTATCCGAAGCGACTTACTTTGCATTTAATATATACTTTTTGTTAATGGCCTTAACACTCTATTGTTGAGCTTTTTTTATCTTAAGAATTCTGAATTAAGAAAATAAATGAACACATTTAAGAATAGGACTGATTTTGGTCCTGTTGATCTAGATCTTTGACCCAGCCAATGCTCGATACAAGGTCCCTGTTCCCCTCGACCTGCCCGCCGCCCCAGAGACAGAGGAAAACAACAGACTGTACAGGGTTCAGATCCAGCACAAGCCGTTCGGGATCCAAGTGATCAGAAAGGGCTCAGAAGAAATCATGTGAGTAATTACTCTGCTAACATGGAGTCCAGAGAGCTTCATTTGGCAAACATGTGGTAGTTTTACTGCAGTTTTCACAGTTAACCCTCTGGTGTTGTTCATTTGGGAGTCACACTTGTGTTCATGGTCAAATGTGACCGAACACCTGATGGAACTTTTTTTTTTTTAAATTTTCAGTAAAATCAATGTAATGTTTGTTTATTTTTGTTTTGTTTTGTTTTGTCTTTTTGTTCAATAATGTTTTTTCTTTTATAATTTGAGAGAATTTCATGGTACTTTTGAATGTTTATGCGACAATTATGATATTGTTTTTCCCATTGAAAATAATAATAATAAAAAAATATATTTTTAATTACTTCTCAATTTAAAAAAAAGAAGAAGTAATAATTAAAATAGAGACAATGCCTTTAAAGTTTTGAAGGCAGATTAGTGCCATCTGGTGGGAGTAAAAGAAGAAAAACATCTGTAATGTCATGGTGTAACCACTAGATTCCTATATAGCTGTATATAAAAAGGCTATTTCTCTAGTTGTTTTTAGACATAAATACTTATTTTTATTAAGTTGTGGATTTGGATATATATAAACATTTTCAAAGAACTTTTTTATAAAGGTTTAGATTTAATAGATGTAAAAAAATTTTTTAATGTTGATTTGAAGTGTCAGTTTTTGCATTAATTTTACTAGTCAAACCTGAACACAGAGAAAGACATTTTGTTAGACATTTTGCACTCCTGATATTTTAGAGTGTCACCCCTTCATTACTGTGCACTTTTTTTCTACATTGTGGATGATTTGTAGATTTAACACACAAAAGATTCTCTGTATTTTCATATTTTTGCCCATTTCCCATTAATTTCCTATGGCGGTCATTTTTGACCATGAACAAAACAAAACTATTTTTTTATGACCATTTAGCTTTTTCTAATCAAGTTCGAAACACTTTTTTTTTTTTTGGTCACCAGAGGGTTAAAAACTACCATTTGTACATTTTGGTTACCATTTGTAATCATCTTATAAAATACATTTATATTTATACATATGGCATTTACAGTCATGACTTTGGCAGACGCATTACATTCAAGGTATACCAATCAATTGAATCTAATGCGAGTTAAAATGAATGTTTTACATATGCATTAAATAAAAATGTAATATTTTATATATGAATTAAAATGCTCAGAATAGCAGTGCTGATGGAGCATTTCTAGGGTTTTCTGAGAGTTTTATGACTATAAAAGCAGAGTTTGCCTTCTTAATGAAAGGAAGTTATTTTTCAGTGTTCTCAATGTTTTGTTAAATCTCTTTTTCTCTAGATGGGACTCTGCCGTGCCAGGGTTCACATTCTCAGATCAGTTCCTTCAGATCTCCACACGTCTCCCCTCAAACTATGTCTATGGTGTTGGTGAAACGGAGCACCCCAGCTACAGTCATGACCTCAACTTTCACACATACGGCCTGTTTGCCAAAGACCAGCCTCCAGGGGTGAGTGTCAGAAACACTGTATGATACTGTATGTCATCTGCACTTTACATCACATCACAAACTCAAACTCTGATCTCTTTCTCCCCATCTGTAGTATAAACTGAACAGTTATGGACTTCATCCCTTCTACATGGGTCTGGAGAAATCAAAAAGCGCTCACGGCGTCCTCCTGCTCAACAGCAATGCCATGGGTGAGTTCAAGAAAACACTAAAACCGGCCACAACCTGTGCTAAATGGGCTAAGACCAACCTAAACACATCCAGTGGTGGACAATAGTGAAGTATTTTTACTTCGTCACTGGACTTAAGTACATTGTCATGATTTCTTTTTTTGCTCTCAGATGTGACCGTCCTGCCTGATCCAGCTCTGACCTTCCGCACCATCGGAGGAATCCTGGACTTCTACATGGTGATGGGTCCCTCTCCAGAAGCTGTGGTTCAGCAGTACACTGAGGTGTGTGTGTGTGTAACATCGGAAAACTCACATGCAGGAAACACATAAATATCTATCTAGAGGAAGTTTGTTTGTCACAGTCGATTCTCTTAATCCACTTGAATATTTATGTTCTAATATCTATTTGCATAGAATGTCAAATATTTCTCTCTCAGTTTGTGCCTTTTGTTTGACAGATGATCGGCCGCCCGGTTCTTCCAGCCTATTGGTCGCTTGGATTCCAGCTTTGTCGCTATGGATACGCCAATGATACGGAAATCGCAGATCTTTACAAGGACATGAAAGCTGCTGAAATTCCTTATGTAAGTGATCTCATCCTTCAGTGTGAATGAACAGTGATGTAACTCTCACTGACCTTCAGAACTTGCATTAGATCTTCAGGAATATTGCATTTCTAGCTGTAAATGTAAGTTATTCTGCAGTCATGTGATGAAAACACAACATTCTGTGGCTGTATTTAGAGTAACCGAATCATAAAGTTCATCTTTTCATAAAAATGCCATTAATGTCCTTTTATTAACAGTACTTTTAAAGACAAGTTTCACTAGCAATGTTCCCTCGAAGCTGAGTGCACTTCTGATGTCATGCTCATTAAGTTTAATGATTCTAATATTTGACCTTTGACCCCTCACAGGATGTTCAGTATGCAGACATTGACTACATGGAGAGGCAGATGGACTTTACGCTGGACCAAGTGAACTTCAAGGGACTGCCTGCTCTGGTGGACCAGATGAGGGCCGAGGGGATGCGCTTCATCTTCATTTTGGTACCAACAATTCTCAATTATTAGAAAAAAAAGTTTCTATTGAATGGTAAAGGATGTTGTAATGAGAACAGAGCTTTTGTAGGCTGATATCATTATCGACAGTAACATGCAGTGAAATGTATTCTGAAGCAAAACCTCATGCTTTATTTGTTTGTGTGCGTCAGGACCCGGCTATAGCAGCTAATGAGACTAAAGGCTCCTACCCTGCGTTTGATACCGGGATTGAAAAAGACGTTTTCATCAAATGGCCTCCTGAGCTCAGCAATGACATTGTGTTTGGAAAGGTATGACAAACACAGAGAGGAAGAGGAACATATATTGATGGATTCTGAGGCAGTACCTCATAGTTTTGTTGGCGTGGACATGTACTGAAGCAGGAATGATCCTGAACCACTGATTTTAGCTGTTGTTTCTGTTTGTCATAGGTGTGGCCTGATTATCCCAATATTACTGTGGATTCTCTGGACTGGGATACTCAAGTAGAGGTATCTTGTTCTGTTTCATTATCTATCTCTTTAAATTGCTTTCTTTCTTTCTTTAATCAGAGAACCAGATATCTTTACTTTTGTTCCTCCATATTCAAGTCTATTCATCAGGAAAATGGGCTGTAGTTGCAAATGCAGTCAAGAGAGATGAGTGACATCATAGATACTATCAGCCAATCAGCATGTAGAAGACACACCATCAGCCAATGAGCACATACTAGGGCTGGGTTCCAGTTCATTTCTTATGCCCTTCCCTCGGTCTCGTTGACTCGGATGTACGTCATTGCTTACGTTACATGAGCGCCCACTACTGGCGGAACCCGTGCAATGGGCTGAACTGGACCGTCCTAATCCCTCGATCACTTGGAATCTGCTATGGATTTGATTTATTATTTACATTTTTTTTCTTACGAAAACTGTTTAATGCAGCATTCTATATTTATATAGGTGTGTTTGGGTTGTTTTAGATATTTTAAAAAAGAATTATTATATCATAGAGTTGTTTGTGGTAGGGTAAATTAAACGCGATATGAGGTGACATCACAATCGTGTTGCATTGTGGGTTATGGAGCTGCCTGAAGCGTACATATGAAGTAGACTCGCTCCCTAGGTCAAAATCGAGGGTCTGTTCCTTCGTCAACTTCACGAAGTGGAACACACTTCAAAATGGTGGCAGGGATTCCCCCGAGGGGAAGTGCTTAGGGAAGTTTGTGAGTGCATGTCTAAAGGTTGAATGGAACACAGTCTAGTACTATGCTGTAGTAAACAAACTCCAACTCAGCCAATCAGAACAGAGAAGAAGTCAACCAGCACATTATTATTTAAATAAATTGGCAAATATCCAATCAGTGTAGTGATGGTTAAAGCACCTTGTCCAACTTAATGTTTCTTTCATTTAAACTTTCAGCGCTTCAGATCTTTCGTGGCGTTCCCTGATTTCTTCAAGAAGAGTACAGCGGAGTGGTGGGGAGAGCAGATTAAAGACTTTTACAACAACATCATGAAGTTTGACGGACTTTGGATCGTGAGTGCTTTGTTTTTGTCATTTTTCATGTTGAAATGAAAAGTAAAGCAATTTCATTCATTAAAAGTGTACAAGATCTGTGCCTTTACACACTGTTGTTGCTCTTTTCACAACACATCTAACTCTAACCGTAAGAATGAAATAACTCTAAATCTGAGGAAATTGACTGTTAAGGATGTTGATTCAGGATTACATCTTGGAAGAGCATGTGAAGGTTTATCATAGCCACGCCCCTTTTCTACACTCATTTGCATGCCATCACTGTTTTCTCCTTTGGATTCATTGCATGATAACACTCTCATTGTGTTGTGCTTTCTGAAGGACATGAATGAGCCGGCCAATTTTGTGCATGGCACCGCTGGAGAGAAGTGTCTAGGGGATCAAACTCTGGAACATCCTCCATACATGCCCCGTAAGTTCTTATGAGTGCATCCTGGCATGTGGACTTTACAACACTATGGTCAACATTTACTAGGCCTGGCCCTGACTGAAGATTTTTTGGTAGTCGTTCATTTAGACATTAGTTGACTAATCGCATGTTTGTATTAAATTAATTACTTAAATATATATGGGGAAGGAACTAAACCATTATGAGCCTTAAATATATAGTCTTTTCTACATTCAAGCACACACATAAAGCATGATGCAAAGCACTGGCAAAAGTAATGATTATGAATGTGTCCGAAAAAATAGCAAGGAGGCATTTTAATGATTTATTAATAAACTAGTGTTTTCTTAGTCAGTTTAGCCATCTCCGCAGTGAATGTGCCTTTAGAAAGAAATGCACATTTAATACGGATTACAAAAGAGAGTATTTGTTTTGTTTTGAACTGGTTCATTTAAAAGTAGATATTTCAAGCTTTCTCTGTGAGGCAAGTAGCCTAAATGCTGAGTTTCATTTTTGTGACGTGCTCCAAAAAGAAGTTCATGGAGACTGAGACGGCAGAAAACACATCCTGTTTGTTTTCTTTATTCTACAAAGGCACAAATTTTTTCTTGTTATTGTGAGTTTACATAAATAAAAGTAGATCCTTTACAGTTTCGAATGATGTATTAGTCTGTGTGGCTAAAAATGCCAGAGTATTTTAAGTTGATTCCGCTGTTATCAGGAAAAAATCAGTGATTGCACCAGCGCCTCCATGTCTTGCAGTAAGCATGTTATACTTCAGCTTCGACACAAACGCTTGAATATGCAGCTAATAATAGGACACATTTAGAGCGAGCGGTCATGTAAAGTTGCTAATGATAACATGTTTCAAATGATTTGAGGTTGATGAATGATAGGCAAATGTTTGGATTTCCTGCCCGACATAATGTAATTACCACATGGACCCACAATTAACCATCTGTCCATCACAGACTGTGTGACTTCCTGTGGAGGACTTCCTTTTTCTTTCTTTCTGCAACTAACAAACAAAATCTTGGTCGCCTAAGCCTCTTCTCATTGACTAATGTTTAGTCGACTATTAAGGCACCTGAATTTAGCACTTTCTGTCCTAAATGAATCTGCCCTGTGTATGTTTCCCAGCACTGGAGTCCATGCACAGAGGTCTGAACCACAAGACTATATGCATGAACAGTGAGCAGATCCTTACTGATGGCACACGCGTCAAAACATTATGATGTCCACAACTTGTACGGCTGGTCTCACACCAAACCCACTTACGAGTGAGTTTTCTGTTCCTCCATATTCAATACTAGATTTATTTCTCGTTGATCTGGAAGGAGTTTTAATTGCTGTGTGTGTTTGTGTGTATTTCACAGTGCTTTGCTTAATACCACTGGAAAGAGAGGTGTGGTAATTACCCGTTCAACATACCCATCTAGTGGCCGCTGGGCAGGACATTGGCTGGGAGACAACTACTCCGGCTGGGACCAGCTTCTGAAGTCCATCATAGGTGTGATGATGGGGATTATTATTATTGGGAAGAACAGCTAGCATAGCTAGTGCTCATATTTACTATACACTTCTGTTCAAAAGTTTGGGGTCAGTACGTTTTTTGTTTGTTTGTGCAGCAAATCAGAATGATTTCTGAAGGATCATGTGACGTAAGACTGGAGTAATGATGCTGAAAATTCAGCTTTGATCACAAATTACATTTTACTATATATTCACACAGAAAACAGCTGTTTTACACTGTAATAATCTTTCACAATTTTTTACTGTATTTTTGATCGAATAAATTCAGTCTTGTTGAGCAGAAAGAACTATCAACCAATCAGAATATAGAAGACACACCATCAGCCAATGAGGACATACTGTAATAAACTGCATTGACCCCAAACATTTGAATAGGATCGCATACTAAAGGGGGTCTTCAAGTGATCCAAAGTCAGAATTTCAATTTGTTGTTCAAACATTTCAGATGGTTTTCAAAGATATGGTGCAAGAGTCAAAGAAGAGATAACAGAAATACGCAAGAGAAAGAAAACCAGAACCAAGTGCTAAACTTGAAATTTGATTAAGGACAATTTGAGGCAACGATACTTGTCTGAGTATTATAGAAACTTTTTGAATCAGGCCAGTAACCAACCACCCTAGCAACCAGCCAGAACACCCTAGCAACATGTTTTGCATGGGCAATCAACACATCTAGTTTGTCCTTGTCCTTTAGTTTTTGACCCGTGGGGTGTTTTTGTTGGACATGTGGTGTCTTTCTGTCTTTTAGGCATGATGGAGTTCAGCATATTTGGCATCTCTTATGTAAGTGCCTCTCTCTCGTCCTGCCGCAGCACTTGTGCTTTATTTCCTATCAAATAAAGACTGTATTTATTCATGTCTCTTTTCCCTTCTCACTCTCCCTTATTTCTGCTCATGTTCCAGACCGGCGCTGATATCTGTGGCTTCTTTAACACTGCCGAATACGAGATGTGTCTGCGTTGGATGCAGCTCGGAGCTTTCTACCCGTTCTCCAGAAACCACAACACCATAAACATGCCAGTGAGAACACACTCTCAAAAATATTTCAGTCTAAATTGAAGTTTTATGTAATTACATTCAAATTTTCCATCCATTAGGATTACATAGTTTTAACAGAAACAAACTAATAAACTTAATGTGATTCATATTTGTCAGTCATACATAAATGAAATAGGTAAGATGTAATAGTACGCAGAAAAATGGCCAGGTTAATTAACACTGCTTAGTGTTCATGTGTGTGCGCACTACTGAGTTAAAGTACCATTGAAGCAGTGTCAGAGTTAATGAGATAATTAAGTGATGATTGAGCAGTAATGATGAACACCTGCTGTTAACAAGCAGAATCACTGAAGGAAAGAGAAACACAAAAACTAACTGACTTCAGCCACAGCCTTAGATGAAATCAACTGAAGATAAAAGACATTTAATCTCTCAAGATCACATTAAACAACTCTACAAACTCTACAAAACATTACCAGCTTCACTCATTACTAGACTGACTTTATTTCTGTTGTACGTCTACAGAAGCTCTTGTGAGAATTAACAGAGGTTTAGATGTTGATGATTAATTGAGAGTTACCCTCTTTGAGGGCAGTGCTGGCTTTAATCGGGCTCTTGACTTTATTGCGTCAGTTGTTCTCTGGCTGCTGTAACTGAGTGTTTATAAAACACATTTGTTATTTCATAAATGTCAAGAGAATGTATGATAAGGTGCTGATGCTTAAAGGGTTAATACACTCAAAAATTTAATTTCTGTCATTAATTACTCACCCTCATGTCGTTACAAACCCGTAAGACCGAAGATCTTCAGAACACAAATTAAGATATTTTTGATGAAATCCGAGGTTTTTTTTATCCTCTATTCGAAAGCAACGAAATTCATATTCATTGTCCAGAAAAGTAGTAAAAACATTGTTAAATAGTCAGCTCGACTGCAGAGGTTCAACCTTAATGTTATGAAGCGATGAGAATACTTAATGACTTTACTCAACAAATTTGTCTCTCTCCTGTCATTCAGCTGAGCTAATTATGTTGCAGAGCTTCAGTGTTTATGTCCGTTCTTGTTTTCTTCAGAAGTGCTGAATGATGATAATCTGATGAGTTTGTGTGATCTTTGACAGAGGCAGGATCCCGTGGCCTGGGGAGCAGAGTTTGCTGCTGTGTCTCGTGATGTGCTGAATATTCGCTACACCCTCCTGCCGTATCTGTACACACTGATGTACGAAGCTCACGCTCACGGAAACACTGTGGTCAGACCCCTGCTGCACGAGTGAGTGTTTCTCAACAGTTCACCCTCACATGAAAGTCATGTCCAGTGTTGATGAGATCATGTTCTGTACTGCAGGTTTGTCACAGATGAAAACACATGGAAGATCGACAGGCAGTTCCTCTGGGGTCCGGCTCTTCTGATCACACCTGCTCTGGACCCGGTGCTGAACACACACAAACACAACTCCACTATGATCACACTACACAAACACATGAGCCGTAGTCATGTTTGAGTTTTGAGGTTTTGCGCACATACCCTGAACTGATTCATGTGTTGTTTGTTCATTTCTCATTGGTTTTGTTTTGTGAAGGGTGTTACTGTGGTCCGGGGCTACGTGCCAAACGCCCGCTGGTACGATTACCACACGGTGAGCAATTAATCAGCATGCAAATCTTTATTATCAAGATTTTAGTAGCATGTCAGTGAAAGAAGCAGTCATAATGCAGCTGGCTTCTAAACAAACTCAACCTGCGCTACTATATATTGGCTTCTCTTATCTGCTGGTATGTGACTGATCCACCAGGGTGAAGTTGTTGGAGTGCGAGGACAGTTTGTGGATATGGATACACCATTATCAAAGATTAACCTGCATGTGAGAGGAGGACACATCCTGCCCTGGCAGAAAGCAGAGACCAACACACACTACAGGTCACACTACACTACAACAAGCTGCTCGCCATCTTTATTAAGACTTTTTCTAGAGTTGCACTGTATTTTCTTTCAACTTTCAAAAGGGTTTCTTGCTCCACAAACAGTCAGTTTTTGTCGCCCAAAAGAAAGAAGCGATTCTGAACTGAAACGAGTCGTCAGTAATTCAGTCTCACTTCCTGTTGAACCTGTGTAGGTTTGTAAGTTATTTGCATAATGCCAGCCTCTGCTCTTCATTGGCTGAACAGTGTCTCTTTGCTCCGCCCTCAATCACTGTAGTTGTATCTGAGACTGGAAGAGTTTGGTTCGTGTTGTTCATGTCGAGAAGACGCTGATTTCTGCTGCCAAAGCAAATCCACTTACACGAGATTGATACGGTAAAACTGATGCCATCATTACTGTTCATATCACTGTGAATCAAGTGTTAAAATTCAAATATGATTATGAGCATTTGGTTTCTGATGAATCACAACAGACTGGGCCGTCTGACCAATCAGAACAGAGCCGGCTCTCAGAAAGGCGGGAGTTTAGAGAGGCCGAATCCTTTACTGAACTGTTTCAGATACTGAGAGAAAAGAGCTGATGCTGCATATTAGATATTATTAGAAAATATTATTAGATGTTTTTATTAGATATTATGAGAAAATTAAAGTGTTTTTGAACTTGGATGAATGAAAACCTGTTGTAGGAGACTCCGAAATAACATTAGGAACCTTTAAAATATAATAGGGCACTTTAATATGTTAATGTAAGTGTTTTTATATTTATATATATTTATATTTAGGTATATTTATTCTTGTGATGTCACAATATGGTGTTTTTTATTATTATTATTATTTCTTGTAGTCGTCTGAATCCTCTGGGTCTTCTTGTTGCTCTTGATGATGGAGGATCAGCTCATGGATCCTTGTTCTGGGATGATGGAGAGGGAATTGGTGAGTTATGTTTGTGTGTGTGTGTGTGTGTGTGTGTGTGTGTGTGTGTGTGTTTAGGGATGGGAATCGTGAGAAATTTAATGGGTTTGACTGATTTTGAACGATTTATTCAACTTCCAGAGTAAAATGTGCAGTAAGTGACACTAAAAGCACATGCAGTTTTATCTGAAACAGATGAATGTGAATGTGTTTTATTACATTGTGATGCAAAATGTCAAAATGTTTACAATATTTAGTTTTTGGAGTTTTGCAATAAAATAATGTAGGTATAAAATAAATAAAATAATAAGGCATGCATTTCTGAAGTTGGATTTATTACTTTTTCCTCATAGTAAATGCTATTATTGGTAATATCATTTAATGTAAGGTCTCATCAGCTTTACAGACAATAAAACTGTGTTCTGAATATGTATCTTTATATTAGCTTGGTGTTTTTATGTAGATCAGAGTAATTTTATCAAATTTTTCCCTTGTTCTTCTCTTAATCTTCTTTGTTTTCTTCTTTCTCCTTTCAGATACTGTTCAGAATAAGCGTTTTCTCTTTACGACTTTCACTGCATCTTCGGTACGTTCATATGTTTTGAAGAAAGATATGTGTGCAGTTGTTTCAGATTTATTAAATCTAGCAGGGAATCAAAGATTGTCTGTCTTGATTAAAGCCAAACATCACTGTCTATTTAACAGATCCAGATCCAGAAGACCATTAGATGATTCATAAATACTGAAACAACACAATTTTCTGTTGTGACTGAGTCTCAAGAAGCATGTCATATGCCATTGTGATATTATTTTCATGAAAATTAACTACATTTCCCTCACAAAAATTCATTACTATAGTTTAACTGGATGTTTTGCTGTCATCAGTTATCATCTGTGATAGCATGTTTGCTCACACTGTAAATATGCGTGTGTGTAACAGTTGTCCTGTGTGTTTATTTGTGTGTAACAGTTGTCCTGTGTGTTTATTTGTGTGTAATAGTTGTCCTGTGTGTTTATTTGTGTGTAACAGTTGTCCTGTGTGTTTATTTGTGTGTAACAGTTGTCCTGTGTGTTTATACTGTATGTATAGGGTGTCCTCACCAGCGCGGTTCCCACTGACGGTCTGTCTGAGGTCGACAGGTTGACTCTGGGTCAGGTGAAGGTGTGGGGTGTAACAGCGCCCGTCACTCGTGTTATCATGAGCGTGACTGGACAGCCTGACGCAGACCTGACCTTCACATATAACGCTGAGGTGAGAACATATATTCAGCTTCATACTGTCACAAACACTGATACGATTATGAGGGGAAAAATGAATTAGTTTTAGTCATTTAAAACAAAATGTAAATATATCAGTTTAAAAATGTAAAATGTCATTTAAATATAAAAATTATATTTAACAGTTATTTAATACATTTAATAATTTTATATGTATTTGTTATGTATTTGCCCGATTAAAAAGTTATTGATTTAAGTTTTCATTTTGAAATATACACTTATAATTGGGTGAATCTCATGAAAATGTCAATACAAAAAAAAAAAAAAAATCAATACAAAAGAAATATACAAAAATACATTTTAAAAAGAGAGTATAATATTTTGTTTTCATATTTTAAGAGATTATTTTAATGACAATTAAGCATTTATATATCTAATTATAAATAATTAGATTATTTTATGTAGGTCATATTTCACTGAGAATTGTATTATATTTTAAATTATAAAAGTAAAATTAAGTAAAATTATATTTTACTTAAAATATATATATATATATATATATATATATATATATATATATATATTTTAATAGATATTTTTATGACCACTAGCTTTTTTTAGTACATTTCCAGCACATTTTCATTTATGGGTGAAATATTTGGATTTGTGTAGTAGCTGCTGACTGTGAATGTGTAGTTTAGCTTTCATTTTGTCTGAAAACTGCGTCTCAAACTCTCTCTTCCTCTTCCTCAGGTTCAGCAGTTGCAGTTTGATGCGACATCACAATCTCACAGCATTGAAAAGCCTTTCACAATCAGCTGGAACACAGCTTAGACTCGGATCGCACGATTATTGACCTTTATTTACCAATGTTCAGTCCTTTATTTAGCATTTCCACCGGGAGCTTTTTATCATCTGGATTTGAAATGATTTCTTCTGAAATAAATGTTTTGGTTTGCATCTCATATCGACAATCACAGCTTATTAAGGAGAAAACCTCTCAGCAGCAGCTTCACGTACAGTTTGATGTAAGAAAAGTGCAGTGTTCCTTTTCCAGTCAGGCAGTGAGGAAGTTATTCATGGACTTCTGTGTCCTGAAAACATCAGCTCTGATCCTGATGAGATCTGTTCATTTCACCATTAGAAGTTCATCACCGTCCATTAAGAAACATGTGAGAAAATACAGTGTAACATGGAGAAAGATCTGAAAACTGCAATAAAGTGATTAAACCTCAGTAAGGCTGAAAGACTGATTTATGGTCATATTTGCTTTAATCTATGAAGAAACTTTCTTTCTTCTGTTTTTTTCCTGCATGACATGATTGTGTTTGTGATGTTTGTAGGCTGGAATACATGAGAGAAAACATTAAGAACAAAACTGTCTCTAATCATGGAAAATCATCCCTAAAGAAATCATGGAAATAACAGATGATACGCTGAACCAGAGCACTCACAGTTGATGAGATATTTAAAAATATAAGTATATCTGGAGTTTCAAGATGAAGAATAATGTGTGGTTTTATCAATGATCATCTTTCTTAGTATGGCTTAATTTAATCATGCAAATTTGAGAGAAATCTGGAGGTATTAGTATGACCCTGTTTGAACAGCACAGATTAAATGGAAACACTTTCAATAAGCTCTAGTTTGTTTGCACTAGTTAACACATTAACTAACATGAATTAATAAGCAGTTGTTTTTTTTACAGCTTTTATGAATCCTTGTTAATAGCTTATAAAATATAAGTGTTAATTGTTTCGCACACTGTTGTATCATTAACTAAATGTAAAACTATTCAAAATTGTTTTTGTTAATTGCAATAAAGCTGAAATGGACCTTAATTCATGTCTTTGAACTTTACTTCTTTAAAACATGATCAAAACAGATATCGATTTAAAGACGAATGTTCAGATAAGTAAGCAAGTGACAAATATCGGTATCAGAATCGGCCAGTAGTTGTTGTTGACTTATAAATCGAGGATCCTGCATGTCATGTCCAGGACTCCGTAGATTCCTGACCTTAAATATCCGATTTCAGAATTGGAATTGATTTCTGATTCCCAGCCCTACCAACAGGTGCCTCTGTTACACAACATGATCCAATGAATCTATCAAGACCAGTCTCTCGACAATAGGCACAACTAACCAAAAGTTATTAATATATATATTTTAATTTTATTATAAAAAGCGCCAACACTTTTTGAGCACCTTCAGGGCATGGTGCTGAAGACACACATCATTTTGTAACGACATGCCATTGTGTTCATAAAATATAGCATTTTATGTCAAAATCCAAAATGGCAGAGAGAGAAAAATTGGATATCGTTTGACGGTTTGATGATCTGAATCTAAAGACACCAGTCATGTGATTTTTGGCCAAACCATTCATAAATCATAAGAAAATTTGGCATTTCTCATATCTCCTGTTAGAGACTCCAAATTTGCTGTGGTTAATGTTGAGATTGTCCTCTATCTGTGTACCAGATTTCATTAGTTTCCTGCAAGCAGTTCAACTTAATTAATTCGTTACGCCCACCACACACCAGCTGATTGGTGGAGAGGAGGCAGAGTGATGAAGCCAATCAGTGTTTGGGGATGATTAGGAGACCATGATGGAGAGAGACCAATGGGCAAATTTGGCCAGGATGTCGGGGTTACACTCCTACTCTTTTCAAAGGACATCCTGGGGATTTTAATGACCAACAGTATACAGTTACAGTATTCCCATACAGTATACTGCTCATATTGGTGACTGTAGAAAGTCTTCTTGATGTTCTGTATACTGAGCACATTACACACACTATATACTGCAGTAACAGTAAGAGCAGTCAGAGCCGGCCCAAGGCATAAGCGGACTAAGCGGCTGCTTAGGGCCCCCGTAGCCACCAGGGGGCCCCCAAGAGCATATGAAATGACAGCTTGATCAGTTTCAGTTCTAGTGCCTCCGTCCCAATAATACTGTACAACTCGACGTACATTCATATAACATTAGGGCTGCACAATGCATCGTTTTAGCATCGATATTGCGATGTGCGTATCCACGATAGTCATATCAAAGGAATTGCAATGATTAACCAAAGTTACGCGTGTTTAGGTCCTGTCACACGGAGCCGCGCAGACGCACATGAACACTGAATTGCGTTCAGACCAGTTCCGCATATTTGTGTTTGAACGGACATATACACGCAGAATTATGTCAAAATGTCCTTGTAAACACATTTTCTTATGGTTTAGGTAATGCAAACAAAGAAAACGGATGTGTCTTAAAGTCACAGCAGGCTTGCTGCTTTCTGTTTCATGAATGTTAACAAACAACAAAATACAAAGAGAAAATTTGCTTTAACAGATTAATTATATTCAATTCATACAGTGAAGACTATGCAGTGTTATTTTACATTTGATTATTCATTTTCTGGACCTGAATACTTACCTGAAAAATATAAAACACTCATTTATGTCATTTAAATCACCCCAATCGTTCTAGAATTATTCTTTCCAAATAGAGCTATTCAAGTAATCTGTTAAATTTATTTCATATCGCAACATATATTGCAGAAAAACAAAAATCACAATGTCAGTTTTTTCCAATACCGTGCAGCCCTACATCACATGTTAACGCAGCAATAGAGTTACACTCACGGGACACTGCACTTATTCACAATCACAAAAGTTCATTATTTGCATATGCTTTAAAGCCTTGCCGGTTAAACATTTCATTCATATGCTGTTCTGACATGCGCTTTTTCTAAGAGCAGAAACTTGAAGCGCATGCACACTAAAAGCCTGGCAAACAGCGCCCGATTACGTCTGATTGCGCTAATATTGTCAAATACTCACTAGGTTTACATAAACACAGTTGGTTATGTCTAAAGTAATCATTTGAGAAAAAATGAATGTGTGTCTTTTTGTTACATGCGTGCAGGTCTTAAAGTGACAGCAGCTTAATATTAAACATGCTGCTGCTTGTCCTTAAAGGGATAGTTCACCCAAAAATGAAAAATTATTATTTACTCTTTCTCATGTTGTTCCAAACCTGTATTAACTTATTTCTTCTGCTGAACATTTTGAAGAATGTGGGTAACCAAACAGTTGTTGGTCCCCATTGACTTAATAGAAAAAAATACACTATAGAAGTCAATGAGGACCAGCAACTGTTTAGTTACCCACATTCTTCAAAATAACTTTTATGTTCAACAGAAGAAAGAAACTCATTCAGGTTTAAAACAACCTGAGAGTGAGGAAATGACAGAATTTTCATTTTTGGGTGAACTATTCCTTTAATGTTAATACATTTATTATTGTTATCTTGTTACAGATCCACCTGATCTGTTCATTTTATGTCTTTATTTAAGTATGTGATTTAATATTGTGCGTTTTGTAAATTAACATTTATTTTTATATAATAAGATACTGTTTATCTTAAGTTATTCTAACGAGGGGCCCCCAAATAAAATTCTGCTTAGGGCCCAATAAAGTCTTGGGCCGGCCCTGAGAGCAGTCAAAGTTAGTTTTATTGCCATTTACAAACATTATTTACATACATTTACAACATATGAAATAAAGCACAATGTTACACAATACAAAGACAAGAAGAACAATACAGACTATAAATACAAACAATAGTTGGACATTTAGCAAAATCTCTCATTTTGTCTTCTATATAAAGAATCCAACATGTTTGATCGCAATTTAGAAATTAGAGAAGAATTAAGAGTTATAAATGTATTAACTTCTTGATCTGCTTCCCAGACTCAGTATTATGGAGGAGAATGGCTGATCATGAGCTTCTGTGTTTGGACTCATTCTGGGCTGGAAACTTGGAGGAAGAAATGGCAGATATAGAGGAAGGAAGGTAACAACAACTCCATCAAGTTTTGATATGACTGAACCATATTCATGAGGAGAAACAGTTGTTCCTCCTCTTTAATCTTTGCTCATAGGGAATGATCTGGACTTCTGCTGATGGTTTTCTGACTGCTGTACTGAAGACATTCAGGAAGGCAAATGCTGTATTTCATGTTTGAACTCCAGAAATGATGTTCTGATCTAACTTGTCATACAGTATTAAATGATTGTTTTTCATCTGTCTAATGAGCATTAATGTCTGTGTTGTGTGTACAGGTGCTGTCGGCTCTGTCAGGATGATTTCAGCTGTATTATTATGAGCATTAATATCATCTTCATGTCTAGTAGAAGTGATGGATTGAGATTTACTGAAGTTCACTTGTGTTTGTGGCTGTTGAGTGTCTGAACGGACTGATAATGACAGAATCAGCAGCTAACATATTATAAGCAATATTTAATAATTCAAACATTGTAGAAATACAAACGGCTGCGATCATGATGAAGGATCTGATTTTCCATCTGAAGGTGTGAATATTCAGTCTCAGTGTTTCTGAAGGGTGTAAGAGACCCTGAACTGAACATTTACTGACGTCATGATCCTGAACTGAGACCAAACCTCACAAATTATAACACTGATTTCTCTCTCTGCTGATCTTGAAGAGTCTCAGTTTACTGTTGAAGTTGGTTTACAGCTAGAATTATTATAAAACAAATCACAATATATGAATACAAAGTGCAGTGACAGTTAAACATCCTGTATATATTTACAGATATTTACAAAACATACATTATAAAAAACCTCCTCAATAACAAATGAAGAACGAGACTAAACTCTTAAATCACTGTTTCAGGAGTGTTTTTGTCTGATTGTTGATCATGTTTGTGAAACCACTGAATCCAGCTGAGTCTCTTGGTTTTGTTGATTCAGTAGAGGATTCATCTCCAGTGATTCTGTGTTCTGGTTCTGGTTTGATCCAGCGGCTGGAGGTTCATCAGAAGCTGCTGCATTCTGGGTTCAGAATAATATAATATATTATAATAATAATACAAATTAAGTGGTAAATGATGTTCTAATTATTTTATAGTTTCATACTGTTTATATAATACAAAGATATGATCATGTAATATAGACTATAGGCTTATATATAAAAATATATTAGTAAATGGACCTGAACTTCCATAAACCCGTAGAGAACTGATCTGGGTTCAAACATTACGACACAAAAGTGAAGCATTCACGTGACTAGAAATAAAGTGAGGCTTCGTTTTTCCTTCACAGGCTCATTTAAATGGGGTACAGTATCAATCATCTGATCATCTATCAGCTCTAGTTTATTCTTTGTATTCTATTCTTTGTTTATTCGTTTTTCCTCTGAAAACGATACACGCTTTGGCACCGATCTTCATGAGAAACTGTTCTGTGTCCTCGATACATGCTCTGAAGCTTCAGTGTCAAATGTAACATCACTGATTTATTGATGGACTTCATCTGAATGCTGCTATAGGCACCATCACACACAATATGTTAATATAATCATTTCTTAATTCTGCACTAAATATTATAAGAGGCCTATGCCAGTGGTGTCCAAACTCGGTCCTGGAGGGACACTGTCCTGCAGAGTTTAGATCCAACTTGCTTCAACACACGTGACTGCCTAATTAGATATGTTGATTAGTTATTAGACATTGATTAGCTGTTCAGGAGTGTTTAATTGAGGTTGGAGCTGAACTCTGCAGGACCGAGTTTGGAGACCTCTGGTCTATGCATTTCTGATATTTCCAGGTTGGAACTCGTGGCCATGAGAAATAGATATAAAAATAGATATCGTTCCCTCAACACAGGATCTCGAGGCCACAACTTATCACGTGACCACGAATTAATATCTTGTGACCACGACAAAACTAAGTGAAGCGAACATGTCTGTAATTATCTGAAGTGGTTTGTGTCAGATAAAGTGCTGATGTTCTCCAGGAGCAGGACTGAGAAACACGACATCTCTAGAGAAAAGTGTTCAAATCCACTATAATTCTGACACTGACCTGAGATTCCTGATCCTGTGATCCAGCGGCTGGAGTTCGACGAGACTTTATTGCCTTCTGTGTTCACGACAAGACATTAATTTACACACAGATCTACACTAAATGTGTTTCTGACAGAGCTGTACTGAACAAGTACTTTTTATTTTTATAACTAAATATTATTACGTTAGCTTGTGTGTGATGCTGTGTCACACTGATGTGTGTCTGTATGAAGACTTCAGTCAGAGA